>NC_066526.1:465000-510000 GCF_024679095.1 Eriocheir sinensis | reverse complement strand
TGGGAATACCATGTTCAAATGACCGCGCAGTATATATAATTTCTTTGGACATAGTGATCGTAGGGTGCTATTTGTGGGGGACATTCGGACGGAGAGGGTGAGGACAAGGACAAGTTAATGCACTGAAAACCTCCAATGGCTAATATTAAAAAGTTCATTTCACAATTTTTACTACGTCGGTCAATGGGAATTACGATACCTCTCCACTATCTTCCTTGGGTTAGGAGACCGATATGGACAACAAAAGCGAGTGTATGTAGCTGGGAGGTTCGGGAAATTCGGAGCGAGCCAAGTGAGCGGTGGTGGAGAGCCAGTCAAGAACCCGCGCCGCTAACGAGGTGGAGTCGACCACCAGCCCGGCCCCATCAAGAAAGTCTACCAGCGCTATGGGACAAGCCTAAAAAATGTTAAAAAAAAAAAATCACAGGAAGGCTTCCTTTTCTTCCATTTTTTAATTATGTAAATATTGATGTAAGAAAGTGTTTATATTTACATAATCATAAGATGACTAGTTGTAGCTCCAGCCTTCCTGTGGTAGTATTATCATGTACATCGATCATATCCCCCTATGGCAGGAATCGTAGTGTTCGGGGTTTTGCCTTTTTACGGCAGAACACTCGCAATCAATAGGGAGGCTGCAACCGTCTAGTGAGTTCACAGGTTTGGCCCTCCGCTCGAGATCACCGGAACTCAATCCCCTCCCCGGGCAGGTGGACAAGTATTGGCTGTGCTTCCCGTTGAATCAAGCCATGCTCTCTGCTCGGTTAAACACATCCAAATAAATCATTCACCCGCTAACTCCCACGGGCCGACAACTACTCGTAACTATCTACACCTCTACACCGAGGGAGATCTACTATCATCGTCATCATCATCATCATCTGCAATGGACACTGGATCCCTCTACCATGTTGTTGGTGAAGAGCCACACAGATAAAGAGCTCACCCTTGATTTCGACTCTTATTTTTTTTTCCCAAATACTCTACAATTAAGTGTAGTCTTTGTTTTCATGTATACTGTCATAGTCATAAATCCAAATTACATCCAACTTTAAGTATACAAAACCCGATAAGAAACGTGTGTGGGGGGTTGGGGGCACAGTACGTTGACCTCCTCTATAAAAAGGGGGGGGGGCGAAGTGTCCCCCCTAAAAACTAAAAAAAACACGCCATGGGAATCTTTCAGCCTGAGATAACATTGCACCAAGCAACGATGCCCTACACACTTCACTCAATTATTGTCCTTCCCTGAACTCTTCACGTACGGTCACTGTAATATCACATGATTCAGCCTGAGAGGATATTGCAGCCAGCAGTAAAAACATACAGGACCAACCTCTGCACACGCCAAATCATTCTTTCCAATCCGTTATCTCTACCGTTTCACACAGACAGGCCTCCCTAACACCGTACGTGGTTGTTCACACGGTCCAGTTTTACCGGGCCGTGGTTGTTCAGGCACGCAGTTACATACAAAAAGGTAGCCAGCCGTCCTAACCGTACAGCTGGACCATGCAAAGCCTCGTGTGTGCGTGTCCTCGTGTTTCTTCTTCTGCTGCTTCTTCTGCTGAGTCCTGACCTGTTCCGCTTTGTATCGCTTCTTAGGTCCTCCTTCTCAACACTTCCATACTTCAAAACATGCACTTAGTTGATTGATTGATTGATTGATAGTTTATTGTTGCAAGTAAACAACAAAGGAGAAGGGAGAACTTCACAGTGCACATTTATACACTTCACCCTGAACTAATGTGTTTTTCTGTTCTTTTCTTCCCCTGACTTTGCTTTTCTATGTCTTTTTGTTAGTTTCCATTATTATACATTCTTTTTTTTTACGAAAACCGAAAAGCAGATTCAGGTGGTCGATTTATATACCCTCACGGACCAGAGATATACAAGTTCTTTCGTTTACTTAAATGCTAAAATTTTACACAAACTATAAAATTTTAAACTTTATATTCTACGCGTCATATGAAAAAAATATGGAGTAAACATACGTCTAAAGTTTACATTAGTGATCCCTGAGAGTGTTGTTTACATCCGTCCCGTGGCCTTGTGTGTTTACGTCCATCACGCTGACGAGGCTCGGGGCTGCCTTGCCTTGCCGTACTGCGTGTGCTGCTTTCCTTCCTCTGATGCCCTGCTGTCTGTGTGTCTCTAGTCTGAGGTGAGTGTGGAGGCTCTTGTAATGTCGACGTGTACTAATATGTATTCACAAGAACTGAGATTTTTTTTCCTGTTGGCTCGATTAACCTGAGTCGCTTCAACAAAGTCCAGTGTTTTGTCTTCGAGTTGGTTCTTTAACTGTCAATTAGTTGTATATTAGTTGTCTGGTTTAGTCTTGTAATGTCGACGTGTACTAATATGTATTCGCAACAACCGAGATTTTTTTTCCTGTTGGCTCGATTAACCTGAGTCGCTTCAACAAAGTCCAGTGTTTTGTGTCTTCGAGTTGGTTCTTTAACTGTCAATTAGTTGTATATTAGTTGTCTGGTTTAATCTTGTAATGTCGACATGTACTAATATGTATTCGCAACAACCGAGATTTTTTTTCCTGTTGGCTCGATTAACCTGAGTCGCTTCAACAAGGTCCAGCGTATTGTGCCTTCGAGTTGGTTCTTTAAGTGTCAATTAGTTGTATATTAGTTGTCTGGGTTGATCTTGTAAAGTTGGCGTGTACTAATATGTATTTGCAAGAACTGAGATTTTTTTTCCTGTTGGCTCGATTAACCTGAGTCGGTTCAACAAGGTCCAGCGTATTGTGTCTTTGAGTTGGTTCTTTAACTGTCAATTATTTGTATATTAGTTGTCTGTGAGGGTTGTGTGCGTTCCATGTGTTGGTTCGTGTGTTCCTTGTGCTGAGTTGCAAATCGTGTGCTGTATGTCGTGTGTTGCTGCTATAACCTGCTATTCCCCTTGGTCTGACTATTGCTGTGTATGGCCTGTGATGTGCTTCTGGGGGAGGATTTTGATGGATGTGTATTGTCATATAATTCCTGCTAGGGCTGAGCACTTTCCAGGACTAACATAACCTGGATAATAACCTACATACGCCTAAAGAGTTGGCTGTTGCCCATGAATAGTACTGTAACCTCGTCAGAATGGTCGAGCCCTACACTAACTTCAGTCTCGGCCTGTGTCTGTCTATAGCCACTGTCCACTCAGCAACAAACTTACAAAAGCAGCCTAGGATCCAATTACAAGCTAGGAAATTAGAGTTTCATTCTCTGTAGTATGTGAAACCACTAACTCATATAATCTTTCCCAGCAGAGTTGTACATTTTAACCAGTTTAAATACCTTTGCAATTTGAATTTTAAAACTTTTCCATTTACTGAACACTTTACATTCTTACTATCACAAACTTCATGGAGAAGCTAAAAGTGAATACTGATAAGTATTTCACACAACTACATTTACTCCACAGATCATGCTGTCAGCAGATGTTCCAGAATTTGTCCCAAGAGCTTATCAAAACCTAGGCCACCCAAGCAACACACCAACCTCCAAGCCTGAGGGAAGAACACCTCAGCCCCAACAGACCACAGGCACATCAAGAGCACATAAGCCTCCACCAGGTTCAAGATTTGGCCTCACACGTGCCCCTGAGACCTCATGGCGGGAGGGAAGAGAAACAGAGTCAGGCTCCTCATATAATCTCCCCAAACAAAATGATGCATGGAGACGTTCAGGAAGGGAGTCTGTCAGCTGGAGGGAAGGCCAAACACAAGAAGGTAGCAGGCATGAGTGTGGGACTGAAGCTCTCCCACACACACATTCAGGTCCACCAAAGTCGCCAGAGAAGCAGGTCCAACCGAAAGGCCGAGGAAGAGGAAAGCCCACGAGTGCAGACCTTGAGTCACAGATCAGGAGCAAGTTCGTCACAGCATCCAAGAACATGACCCACAGCTACACACAGATCCTCAAACACAAACCACAGAACAGTAAAGAGGAAACAAAGCCAAGCAAACAAGACTTCTCCATAACCACAGACAGTCAGTGGCCAACATTAACTGGACCACAGCCTCAAAACTTGCCCAACCAAAGCAGTGAGGGTGGTAAGAGAGAGACCGTTTCTAATCCCTGGGAGAGCAGAAGCAGTGAAGTCTCCTCTACCAAAAGCCCCACAAAGAGCCCTCAAAATCCTTGGCAAGAGAAAGGGGCAGCAGAACCAACCCAAAGTAGTCCTGCTGTGAGGCCAAAGAACACCAAGGAACATCACAAACCCTCAGAAAATGCTGCGAAAATGAAACTAGGCATTCCGAAATCCCGAAGAAGTGCAGAAATGAAAGCATCTCCAAGTGTGGGCAAGAAACTGGAAGGAACAAGAAAACATACTTTGGAAAACCTGTGTGATGGGCCAAAGACTCAAAACAGTGATGCTAGAAGTGCCTTAAAACCTGAAGATGAGACCTCCAGTGGGGCTTACAAGGACGAGGAGCCGGACAAGGTTACCAAGAGCAGCCCTACAGAAGATGACTCAGACCCATTTCAGTGGAAGGTAATTGGGGAAAAAAAGAAAATCAAGATGAAAGAGAACGAGGTACATGGCTCTCCCAGGTGCCAGGAACTCAGAAGTGACGGAAAGAAGTCTGTGAGATATCTGCCAGACAAATCCTCCCCAAGAATTGAAAGAAAACAAGCTCAAGAGGAAAGAAAACAAGCTCTAGGTGAAGGAAGGGAAAGAAAAGCTCAAGAATACTCAGGGAAGGTTCAAAAGAGTGTTGTGGTTAGTATGTTGAAAAATAAAAGCCTGCACTCAGTTCATCAGGCTCAGGGAGAGAATACGAGAGATTTATCAGCACTTAAATCTGGCCTGAAGGAGGGAAGGAAATCAAGACCAACCAAGGTAGCGAGTCTTGCCAACTGCAGCAGCGATCAGAGGGAAATGAGAGCTGCAAAGAAGAGTTCTGCTATTGCAGCTGCAAAACCCATGGACGAAGAGACCCTGCAGAGGAAACTGGCAGCAAAACTTATAAAACAGGAGGAGAAGAAGAAGAAGAGAGAGAGAAAGGCAAAGCAAGCACTCATGGAAAACCGCCCAAAAGACACAAAAGTTTCATTCATAACGGCAGACTTATTGGAGTCTTGTAACCAGCAAACGCCGAACCAGCAAGCATTCAACAGCCAGAGGGGCGAGGGAATGACCTTCACCTCAGAGGAATACCCAGCCTTACAGATGCAGAGGAACCCACCACCAAGACTTCCCGTAAGCAGAATCACCCAAGCAAAGACTAAGCAATGGCCGGACTCGAGCAACAAAACAATGCCTTCAACACATGTAAAAGTGCCAGGCGGTGATCCAGGGACAAGACACAATAAGGGTGACACTCGCACACCAGAAAAAAGTGCCAGAGGATGGGAGGACCTAGCCAGCACCTACAAGACGGCTCTCCTTGCTGCCAAAGAGAAGGAGAAGACGAGTGTTACGCCAGCACTCACCAGGACGGAAGTGGATCATGGCGCCCCCACGGAAACAGTGTTGAGGAAGAAGAATGTCAAGACAACCGATCGGATACAACTGGATCTCTTTGCTCTCGCCGCCCACACTGCAAAGAAGAAGAAGAAAAATCTGCTTGAGGAGGTAAGATTTGCATACTAGTTATTACTCTCCTTATTCATACATGCGAGATACCGTACATTAGAGTCTCAGTATTTTTCTCTTGTTTAAACTTGTATAAAAAGAAAAAAGATCTGCTTGAAGAGGTAAGTAAAATTTGCACGCTGATAATTACTCTTGTTAATCATCCACTTCAGATACTTTAGAGTCTTGGTATTTTTCTTTTATTTAAACTTGTATTAAAAGAAAAAAGATCTGCTTGAAGTGGTAAGGCAGATTTGCACACTAACTGTTACTCTTCTTATTCATTCACGCAAGAAACATTTGGTATTTTTCATTGCTTAATTAAATTTGTATAACTTTCTTGTATTTATGAGGACCCAGTGTAGGACTTTCCTTTCATATAAACATTTCCTTTACTCCAGCCACCTTTGTCTCATATAACTGCATTTCTTATTAGGCCCAACTGCATCTCATTAGGCAGTAAGGTTTAGTTTAGGTTCAGGTTTAGTTTCCGGTGATTCATATATTGTTTTCCATGTGTGCAGGAATATTCCCCCACCAAGAGAAAGCCTTTGGAGGAGCAGAAGGACCAGGCCGGCAGGACAGGGTTTGCCGTCCCCCCAATGATGACCAAGGTAAACTTCACAACGCAGCGCAAAAAACAAATAGTCAACAAATGGCAATATACAGTTGAACTTTTTATATTTTTACTCCATTAGCTTGAAAACAAAAGTGCAATTGGCAATATCCAGATTAACTTCACATTTTTACTTTCTATTCACAAAAAACAAAGAAGTGTGACTGACAGCATACAGTTTAATTCTTATATATTTAGTTTCTATTCCCTGACAATTTGACTTTTAAAATTTTAATCTCAATTAGTCCAAAAACATGAAGTGCAATTGGCAATATGCAGATTAACTTCTACATTTTTACTCTCCATTAGCTCAAAACAAGAACTGCAATTAACAATATAGGTACAGATTAACTTCTACATTTTTGCTCTTCCTTCCTGGATATATTAACCCTTACATTTTTATTCTTCAGTAGCTCTATAAACAAGAAATGCAGCTGAAAATATACATACAGACTAACTTAGATTTTTTACACTCCCTATGCTCAAATACAAGAAATGCAATTGACAATATACAATTTAACTTCTACATTTTTACTCTCCCTTCCCTAACACACTCCATTGCAAGGGGTGGTAGTGATAGTCAGTCTACATTATATTATACAGGTTAACCTACTTTTTGTCTCATCCCTCCCTTGTATGTGGTGTTGCAGGGGGCGGCGGTGGTGGCCAAGCGAGGCAAGATCAGCACAAAGCCCAAGAAGAAAAAGATCTCCCGCATCAAGAAGTGTCAGATAGAGAAGAAGCAGAGGGACATATTGGCGCTACAGCTGCTGCTTGAACGTGAGTCTCGCCATATTGACGTAAAGGTGAAGCTAAAGTTGTATAGAAAGTCTCATTAGTATGGAACCATATATGAATTTTCTGAGTCAAGTAACTGTCTGGGGTTTTGTTAGGTTAGGTTAAGTTTAGGGTTTGAATTCTTTTTCTTTGAAAGTCTCATTAGTAAGGAAGCATATATGAATTTTCTGAGTCAAGTAACTGTCTGGGGTTTTGTTAGGTTATGTTAGGGTTTAAATTCATTCTTTCTTTTTCTATCTAACAAAAGCAAAGAAATTTTTGTGTTCAAGTAACTGTCTACGGTTTGATAGGTTAGGTTAGGTTAAGTTTAGGGTTTAAATTCGTTCTTTTTTTTTTCTATAAGAGAAGCTAAGAAATATTTTGTGTTCAAGTAACTGTCTGGGGTTTTGTTAGGTTAGGTTTTTGTGTTCAAGTAACTGTCTGGGGCTTTGTTAGGTTAGGTTAGGTTAAGTTTAGGGTTTAAATTCTTTCTTTTTCTCTCTGACAGCAGCTAGGAATTTTTTGTGTAACGTTGGAAATTGTGGGTCTAAACAATATTTTTTTCTATCCAACAGAGGCCAAGCTCAGGACAGCACAACAGACGTCTTTGGAAACGCCCCCCTTAACACACACTGAGCCTGAGGAGTCCCACAAGGAAGGCGACACAGAAGAAAACTCCACAAATGATCAACTTGCCTCCACTCAAATGACAGAGGAACACGAGGAGAAAACTGATGACAAGGAGAGACAGTCACCCACCACAGACACGAGGGAGAGGGAAACCGAGGATGAGGAAAACAAGGAGAACACAAGAACCACAGAAGTACCACTATCAACACTTAACACAAACTACCAAACCAATAATAAAGCACCAAATAACAATGATGGAAAGCCTAAAATCGTCTGGGTGTTAAACAAGACCAAGAACGCCAACCCTCAAAGTGAAGTTCAGAATGACTCAGGGATGAAAGCCGAGAATAAGGAGGAGGACAAGTCAGGTACCCAGCAGCCCCCCGAGGAAGGTTCCCCCGCGTCCCCTGCGTCCCCCGCCCACAAGGAGAGCCTCATGAACGACCCGCTGGTGGTGCAGAGAGCCTCGGAGCTGGTCTCACTTGTCAAGTCACAAAGCTTAAGCCAAAAATCACCCAGGAAGTATGTAACCTAAGCATTATCAGAACTGAATGTTATGAAATTGCCTTTACGTTATCCTCATACATATTTTCAGGGTTATTCTGGCATTGCATATGAGGCATTGAGTGTAAAAGAGGCAACTAAACCAATTAAGGCAGCAGGAAAAAAATGCTTATGAATTAATGGTCAAAGTATTTTGTTATTGCATAGGTTTGAATACATAAAAATACTCTTGATATTTTCCCCCTCCCCCTTCATCAATCTCTGAGGCAGGTGTTCAGTGTGATAGCTGTAAGTGGCCAAAGACAAGCTCCAAAGTAATGCACAGCTATAACTTATTCTCCCATTATAGATAGATAACCCAGATGTGGTATGTTGCAGGTACATCCACCAGGTGGTCACGCCGGAGGTCAATGAGGTGGCCAAGGAGCTTATGAAGAGCCTCATCGCCTTCCAGGCACGACACTACCAGCGGGAACCCGTCAAGGCTCGCATCAAGTCAGTAGAGAGGCATTGTAACATTTCCTTATTTAGCAAAGTGCTGTACATGGCAGGGCACCATTACTGCTGGTGGCTTGCTAAGTGCTCTCCATTCTGTGGGCCACCCCACTAAATCTATAAAATAATAACAAAAGAAATGCTGTCTGTTAAGTCCACTAAATTGAACTCCATTAAATACGAGTTTACTGTATTTATAATCAAACTCATTATCTAGTTTGTCTTGGTAAAGCACGTTGGGGCTTTGGCTAGTTGAATAGTCAAACATGCTTCATATATCAGCAGCTAAATACACAAGGTATTAGTATGCCTTTGGTATCAGACATCCTTATCTGATAAGTGTCAATTGCATTGTTGGTGAACATCACTCACCAATTCCAGCCAATAATCTTTATATGTTAGAAGATTCCTTGTCAAACTAAATAAAGTTAAATCTGTTATGTGCAGTGTATATAAGACCGGGCTTGTGTTGTGTATTGGTGCAGGCGGCGATATGTGTGCGGCCTGAAGGAGACCACCAAGCTGATGGGCAAGATGAGCTGCATCATCATGGCACCAAACATAGAGCAGTGCGAGGGCCCGGGTGAGAAATGCGACTGTTGTTTGCCTTCTTTTATGTTGCAGATGCTGCCTTGTTATACAGGAGACAATAGAAGGGAAATTACTTTACCATCACGGCTGCTTTTATGGCAATGCTTATGATACATTCTTTTTCTGTTAAATTTTCATACCATTCCACATATCCAAGAAGTGTAGGACCTCCTTAGCAGGCTTTCTTGCTTTTCTTGATTTTTCCTTTGAGTTGGTTCCTTTACTGTAAAGAAAGCATCAAGAGGGTGTGGAGCTCAACATCTGAGCCAAAGCCTTACCCTTATCCATCTCTCATGCCTTCCCAAACACACAGGCTCACTAGATGATGCTGTGGAGAAGCTGCTGAACCAGGCCGAGAAACACAAGGTGCCCGTGGTGTTCGCACTCTCCATGCGAGTCATGCGGAAGCTGTGCCACAAGAATGGCAAACGAGTCAGCTGCTTCGGCATCATCAGCTACCAAGGGGCCCAGGTAGGCTAAGCTTTCCGAGGGTGACCTGCACTGCTTAAACTCTGCTTTGAATTATTTATTATTGCCTTGGAATCCATAAAACCAAATCCTCCCTGTGTTGTGTTTCAGGACCTTTTCAAGCGGCTGATGGAGCTGCTTCCCGAGGCTCAGAAGCAGTACCAGGAGCTGGTGTCGTGTGGACAGTGCTCAGTGCCCAAGGAAGGAGACGATGATGATGATGATGAGGAGGAGGGGAAGCAAGAAGTGAAGAAAGACTTGACGGAGGAGATCATTACCCGCACCAATGCCTTGCTGAAGGGCTCATGATGCCCAAAATATTAGGAGCCTTGTAGTCAGCCAGGATGGAGGCTCTTGATAATGTTCCTGAACATTTTTGTAGTCAGAGTATAGGCCCGGGGTGCAGGTCCATTATATGGAAACATTTTATAGTCAGTTTGGAGGCTGTCATTGTGGAGGTTCATTGTACATTATATTTTTTATGTCTGTACAGAATCAGTATAAAGAAAGCATTTAAACATTTCCCAGCGTGCCATGATTTGGAGGCAGAGCATTGAACAGCACTGCTACACACACACAGAAAGACTTGAATGCTTGGTAAAAGTTGGTCTTGTTTCTGAATTTGAATATATAGATATTCATTCCTTTTAACTACACTGGAGGTGGTAATTGGGTAGTCAAGGGCTGGAGCTTGCCATCCTCACTTAGCTGTCCAGCCTCCACTTGTAATGTTCCAAGGCACCGAGAGGCATGACGAGGATTAATCTCGTTCCCACGATGGTGTGACTCAGGCTTGTCACTGCCCGGGTGTGGCCGGCAAGACTGATCTGCAGAGCTGTGCAGGAAGGTTTTCTAATCTTGAAAACTGCACCATTGTCATAGTTACGTTGTAGATTGTTGAAGTTTATGGAAGCAAAGTTTGATGCTCAGTACAAAAGACTTGATTTCATATTTATCTTGTGCTCACTGGCTGTTGCCAGCATAACGCCCACAGCTGTACCTCTGGACACACATTCCTTGTACTCTCATTCCTTGGATGTTTTTCTCTTTGTTTATTTTTTATTCTGTGCACCTTACTCAGCCCCCTGCCAGCCAGTCATGAGTCCAGCTTCATGGCAGGGAGGGAGGGTGAGGGTGTGACGGCTGTGCTGAGTGTCCTAGGGAGAGATGTGACGGACTTGTCTGATAGCCAGTGCATTCGCCTTCAGGAATTATAATAGACCCTTACAGTATGTTAGTATTGTTACCAAACACACACATGCACACACACACACACATGTAGACACATGCATTCTTGCATGCCTGTTGTTATAACATTTTGTAACTCGTAGATTTAAGAGATTATAAAACTGTATTTGAATGTGAATTGCCTTGTGTGATACTTGCATGCCATACATGCTTAGTGTAAAGGACAGTTCATGAATATGCCAAGGTCCATAGGCTGTGGTGTGGTCTGCTGGATTAGTGTTAGCCGCACTCCAAAAAATTTACCCTCATTTCTTATTTCAGTTTACACGAGTATGTGCGGCACAGTGTGTGCAGTGCTTTATGTTGTTTGTTACCGATATCTTTATTGAAAATATCCTGAGTTGAGATATAATGTAGCTGTTGACCATTAGTATGAAGATGTTAATTCTTTATCAGGAGAAATTCCTTTATACAGATTTAGTTTTAAAGTTCAACAGTCACTGAATTTTCTTACATTCAGTGGCAGTCCTTGTGTATGAGTGCAATAATAGATGCATAACCTTGCTGTGGCTTAGTGTTCATGCAGCCTTTAAACAAAAACACTGTAGTCACCATGCACTACCCTGACCCAGAAGCTCTGCCCCCTCTTCTATAACTATGGGAGCCGATTAACTGAATGAAAGGAGCTTGGAGTAATGAGTCAGGTGCCTTGGAGGGAGGGTGAGGGAGAGGCAGGGGCTTCTGGACTAGTTTAGTGTACAAACGCTATATAGTTATGAACATGTGGCGTCTTTGCAGGCAGTGTTCTTGGATGTGACACGCTTCCTTCCTAAACAATTGTCCCTTCCTGAGAGATAACATGAAAGTAGGGCAGGGGAGGTAAACATAGGAGGTGTTAAGTGTGAAAGGGGTGACCAAACCAATCAAGGTGGTATTCAGTTTTTGGCGACATCTGGCGGCTAAATTATTTGCTGCATTGTGTGGTGAAGCAAGTTATGGAAAAAGCAACCTTAAAGTGGGTGATTCATAGGCCTAAAGTTGTGTGATTTTTCTGTCAAACTCAGCTGGTATGGGGCGGGTGGAGTCTGGTGGTCGCCTTAAAACACGATATGCTCAAAACTATAATCATGTCAGGTCGCCCCTTTCCCTTTCACACTATACACGTCCATTCATCTACATTTCATTAACACATCCAGACTCCCTTTACCTGTATGCAAAAGGCGTTGGTAAAGTCGTTAAACTATATAAATGTCAGGTCGCCCCTTTCACACTATACACCTTGACTCATCTACACTTTCTTAACATAGCCAGACTCCCTTTACCTGTATGAGAAAGGCATTGGTAAAGTCATTAAACTATATAAATGTCAGGTCGCCCCTCTCACACTATACACCTTGACTCATCTACACTTTCCAGACTCCCTTTACCTGTATGAGAAAGGCGTCGGTAAAGTCGTTAAACTATATAAATGTCAGGTCGCCCCTTTCACACTATACACCTTGACTCATCTACACTTTCTTAACATAGCCAGACTCCCTTTACCTGTATGAGAAAGGCATTGGTAAAGTCATTAAACTATATAAATGTCAGGTCGCCCCTCTCACACTATACACCTTGACTCATCTACACTTTCTTAACACATCCAGACTCCCTTTACCTGTATGAGAAAGGCGTCGGTAAAGTCGTTAAACTATATAAATGTCAGGTTGCCCCTCTCACACTATACACCTTGACTCATCTACACTTTCTTAACACATCCAGACTCCCTTTACCTGTATGAGAAAGGCGTCGGTAAAGTCGTTAAACTATATAAATGGTAGGTCGCCCCTCTCACACTATACACCTCAATTCATCTACACTTCATTAACACAGCCAGACTCCCTTTACCTGTATGAGAAAGGCATTGGTAATGTCATTAAATTATATAAATGGCAGGTCGCCCCTTGTCCACTACCTACACCACATATTCCTATACAGTGATCCTATACCTGACAATGTACAGGTCGATGGGGTTGTAACTATACCCATCTGAGAAGCAGTGTTTGTAACGATAGATTGTAGTAATTTTGTAATGTCTCAGAATTTGATATCCAGGAAGAGGAGGTTACTACTATGTGTGTGATGGTGAAGGAAATAAAAGAGTTTGTTTTGTATAAGGTTTCAGTGGTACCTTGTGTGTGTGTGTGAGAGAGAGAGAGAGAGAGACATAGACAAACACACACACACACACACACACACCGTTAAGAGGAGGAGGGGGAATTCCCGTAACCTGAGCCAGCCTTATCAAACACTCACTCGTCATCGTTTATCATAATATTCTTCCTTTTTTAGTCCTTTTATTATTATTTTTGTTCCCTTGCGTGGTGGGTGCGATGAGACGCTGTTTTCTTACTCTATTTTATTATTATCTATTTTATTTTATTTTTTGCTCTTTTCTATTGCCCTCTAGTCTGAGAAAGTGAGGTAGTAGTAGTAGTAGTTTATTATTATTATTATAATAATAATAATAATAATAATAATAATAATAATAATAATAATAATAATGGTGACAATTAGCCGTTCAGAGGTTTATCACAAGGTGTGCATATGTAAATTGTTCTCTCTCTCTCTCTCTCTCTCTCTCTCTCTCTCTCTCTCTCTCTCTCTCTCTCTCATCTCCATACCCGCTGTCCTTGTTTCTTCCCTTTCCCTTCCCAACTCTTCTTCCATTCCAGTTCAACTCCTCTCCCATTCTTCTCTCTCTCTCTCTCTCTCTCTCTCTCTCTTACCGTTCTCTCTAAATGTCACTCTTTTGTTTGTTCTCATTTCTCTTCCTGTCTCTTCCGTCCCTCCCTCTTTTATTAACCCTCATTCCTATACCTCCTCTACATTCTCCTCTTCTTCTTCGTCCTTCTCCTCCTTCTTTTCTATTCCTACGTATCTTTCGTCTCATTCACTTTCATTTGTTTCTCTTTTTCGCTATTCAAAGTTGTGTTCCTTTTCCTTTCTCATTTTTCTCTATCTTCTTCTTTCTCTTCCTCTTCTTTTTATTCAGTTTCCTCTCTTCACTCTCATTTCTGTCTCTTCTCCATTCGTATCTGTTGCTCTTTGTTTTTCTTCCACATCCTCCTCTTCCTCCTCCTTCTCTCCTCTGCTCATGCGAATTCCTCCCATTCATTCTCATTCATGTATCTCTCCTTCTCTATTCATATAAGTTACTCTTTCTTCAACATTCTCCTTCATCTCCTCGGTCCTCCTCTCCTCCTTCTCTACTTATTCAATTCTTCTCATTCACTCTCATCCCTCTCTTCCTCTGTACTTGTATCTGTTAATCTCTTTCTTTTCTTCTACATTCTTTTCTACCTCTCCAACTGCAACCATTCTTATGCAACTCCCGTCCCCACTCTCTCTCCCTCTCCCTCCCTCCGTCGGTAGCCGTTTGACGTCACGAGGGGAGTTCCCGGCACGTGTAAGCTCGAGTCGCAGAAGAGAGTAAGAGGAGGCGGGTCACAGGAGCGCCGGGTAAGGAAAAGAAGGTCACTCCGTCTGCTGGAGAGGTTACGTACGGAGACAGATAGATGGAAAGATAGATAGATAGGTAGATAATATAAAAGAAGGTTAGTTTGTTTTCTAAAGAGGATGTGTTACGATGCAGTGGCCTAGTCCTTGCGTGTTGCGAGTGGATAAGAATAGGAAATAGTAATAGAGAATAGGGAATATAAATACGAATAGGGAATAGGAAAAAAAGAGGAAACAGTGATATGAAAAAGGAATAGAGAATAGGAAATAGTGATAGGAATCGAAAGAGGGAATAAGGAATAAGAATAGATAATAGGGAATACAAATAGGAATGGCGATAGGAAATTAAATGTCCCTTTACAGAAAACCAGGGAGCACGAGAGGTAGGGCGAGGGGAAGAGAGGGAGAGAAAAGAGGGGAATGGTGCGGGTCAGAAGTTAAGAAAAAGGAGAAAAGGCAATGAGAGAGAGAGAGAGAGAACATAAGAACATAGGAGTCTGCAAGAGGCTGGTAGGCCTGTACGAGGCAGCTCCTCTGAACCTAAGCTCCCGTGTATCTAACCCCACCTAGTATCGCTGTCCATGAATTTATCTAACCTATTTTTTAATGTGACAATTGTATTGGCACTCACCACATGACTGCTAAGCCTATTCCACTCATCCACCACCCTGTTTGTAAACCAATTTTTGCCTATGTCCCTGTTGAATCTGAATTTATCCAGTTTAAACCCATTACTTCGTGTCCTACCCGGTTCTCTTACCAACAAAACCTTATGAATGTCTCCCTTATTAAAGCCCTTCATCCATTTATAAACCTCGATCATGTCTCCACGCACCCTTCGCCTTTCTAGAGAATGCAGGTTTAACTGTTTGAGTCTTTCCTCGTATGGCAAGTTTCTCAACCCCTGAATCATCTTTGTCATCCTCCTCTGCACCGATTCTAACATTTTGGTATCCATTCTATAGTAAGGTGACCAGAACTGAACCGCATAGTCAAGATGAGGTCTAACTAATGCTAAATATAGTTTGAGGAGGACTTCGGCGCTTCTGTTGCTTACGCTCCTTGAAATATATCCCAGTACCCTATTTCCTCGATTTCTAGCTTGAATGCATTGTGCCCTTGGACGGAGATCAGAGCTCACTAAGACACCTAAATCCCTCTCGCACCCAGACCTGCTTATGAGAGTGTCATTTAAGCAATAGTTATGTGAGGGGTTGTTCCTACCTACACTCAGAATACTGCACTTCCCTACATTGAACTCCATCTGCCATTTATCCGACCAGTCATAATATCTGTTTAGTTCACCCTGGAGAATACTAGCGTCCTGATCCGACTCAATTACTCTACCGATCTTGGTATCATCTGCAAACTTACTGACATCACTACTAATTCCTGTATCTAAGTAAGTATACTAAGTAAGAGAGAGAGAGAGAGAGAGAGAGAGAGAGAGAGAGAGAGAGAGAGAGAGAGAGAGAGAGAGAGAGAGAGAGAGAGAGAGAGAGAGAGAGAGAGAGAGAGAGAGAGAGAGAGAGAGAGAGAGAGAGAGAGAGAGAGAGAGAGAGAGAGAGAGAGAGAGAGAGTTTGCGACCACGATTAGAAATATTATAGGAAGACAAGATATTAATGATGAAAAAGAACAACAACATTAACAAATGACAACAAAAGAGAAGACGAAAAAATAGGATGACAGGAAGAAAGTAAAAACGAGGACGAGGACGAAGAGGAGGAGGAGGCGGGGAGGAAGAGGAAGTGAGAGGAAGAAGGGGTCTCATACACACACACACACATACACACAAACACTTGTTTTCTTCGCTATTATGTAAATGCATCACTTTGTTTCACTCCACATTCTCTCTCTCTCTCTCTCTCTCTCTCTCTCTCTCTCTCTCTCTCATTCTTTCTCTTCCTCATTGCCAAGAGGGAAAAGTCCCGATTACTGAAGGAAGGTCAATGGGGGGGGGAGAGGAGGAGGAGGAGGAGGAGGAGTTGAGAGAAGCAAGGCTAGAGAAAGTTATCCTCTCTCTCTCTCTCTCTCTTGTCCTTTTCTTTCTTTTCCTAATTTTTCTTTTTTTCTCTTTTTTTGGGGGTTCTCTGTTCTTTTTTTCTTTTCTCTTTCTTTTCCTTTTTTCATTTTCCTTTACTCTCTCTCTCTCTCTCTCTCTCTCTCTCTCTCTCTCTCTCTCTCTCTCTCTCTCTCTCTCGTCTCGTGCAAGCTCTGAGGGTCTGAATCTGACAAGTGTATTTTTTTCATCTTCCTCCGCGGCCCACGTGTTTAACTTCCTTTCCTTCTCTGCAATTTTCTCATTCTTTACATTGGCTTAAGTGAGGTGTGTTAGAGGGGTGGGAGAACGAAGAAAAGAGAGAACATACCAGGAATAGGAATGGAAGGAGTAAAACAGGAGGGTTAGAAAGAGGTTGAGGAGGAGGAGGAGGAAGAGGATGAGAAGGAGGGGTGAGGAAGAGTGGAATCTAGATGAGGAGGACGAGGAAGAAGAAAAGTAAGAGGAGGAAAACAAGAGGTATGAAAAGGAAGAAACTGAGGATGAAGAAGAAGAAACAGAGAAAGAGGAAAAAGAAGAATTGGAGGAGTAAGCGAAATAAAATGAACTTGTTGTAAACGAGGGGGGGAGGGGTTAGGGGGGTGGGGGAGGTGTGCGTGTGTGTGTGTGTGTGTGTGTGTGTTACCGGTAAATTCCCGCCGTGCAAGAAAGGTCGGTCGCATTATGGCATTTCCTTAGTCGGCCTGTGTGTGTGTGTGTGTGTGCTTAAGAGGGTGCCTGTGAAAATTCTCACGCATTTACGAGTTAGCTAAACGCGAAGAGAGAGAGAGAGAGAGAGAGAGAGAGAGAGAGAGAGAGAGAGAGAGAGAGAGAGAGAGAGAGAGAGAGAGAGAAGATTTCGAAAATGAGAAAAAAATGTTAAAGAAAACGAAAACGAAGATAAAACGAAAAAGAATAACAGAAAATGAAGAGAGAGAGATTTACATAGATTTACATAGAAAATCAGACCACACAGACCCCATGGTCCAGACTTGGTGGTCTGTCCTTAAACCTAAGTGATTTTACATTAATCAGAAGACTCCAAAACGTTGCATTTCTACTCTAGTTGATATTAAGTTGAAGGAAGTGACGGTCGAGCTTATTTTTGAAGGAGTCAATCGTGTTACACTGGACCACTGATGGTGGAAGCTTATTCCATTCTCGCACTATAACGTTGGTGAAGAAAAATTTGGTGCAGTCTGAATTTACTTGTCTACATCTGAGTTTTACGCCATTGTTCCTCGTGCGCAAAGTGTCATCGATCATAAACAATGTTGATCTGTCTACATTCGTGAAACCATTAAGTATTTTAAAACATTCGATCAGTTTTCCTCGGAGGCGACGTTTCTCAAGAGAGAACATGTTAAGGGTAGAAAGCCTTTCTTCGTAGGATTTGTTGCGCAAGGAAGGGATCATTTTCGTTGCCCGACGCTGAACACCTTCTAATTTAGCAATATCCTTTGCATGGTGGGGAGACCAAAACTGTACCGCATATTCCAAGTGGGGTCTGACTAAACTGTTGTAGATAGGGAGTATTACATCTTTATTCTTGAATACAAAGTTTATTTTAATGAAGCACAACATTCTGTTCGCTTTATTTGCTGCATCGATGCATTGCTGTGAGTATTTGAGGTTTGAAGCTATTTTGACCCCCAAGTCCTTGACGCATTGAACGCTTTTGAGTTTAACGCCGCGCATTTCGTATTCGAACTTCTTATTCCTCGTTCCAATTTGAAGGACCTGGCACTTGTCTACGTTAAAGGGCATCTCCCATCTATCCGACCAAGCTGAAATTTTGTGCAAATCCTCTTGGAGGCTTTGCCTGTCTTCGTCAGTCAGAACCGAGTTACCAATCTTTGTGTCGTCTGCAAATTTACTAATGCGGTTATTGAGTCCAACATCCACGTCGTTGATGTATATAATGAAGAGCACTGGGCCAAGGACCCAGCCCTGAGGGACGCCACTAGTGACAGGCGCCCACTCTGAGTTAAATCCGTCAATCACTACTCTTTGTTGTCTGTTGCTCAACCAATTCGCGATCCATTGGTTTACTTGACCGTCAATACCTATTTGCTTTAATTTGTAAAGTAATTTATGATGCGGGACTTTGTCAAACGCTTTCTGGAAATCAAGATAGACTACGTCCAGTAATTTGGTTACGTCATAAACAGTGAAGAGGTCGTTATAAAAGGTTAATAGGTTTGATAGGCAGGATCTTTTGTTTCGGAAGCCATGTTGTGAGTCCCCAATCAATGAGTGGCTTTCAAGGTAACTCACAATTTTGTCTCTAATTATGCCCTCAAGTAGCTTACCTACAACCGAAGTTAGACTAATGGGCCTGTAATTACCTGGTACTTTTTTGTCTCCTTTCTTAAAAATCGGTGTCACGTTAGCCTTTTTCCAATCTGAAGGGACGATGCCTTGTCGCAAGGACATATTGAATACGGTTGTGAGGGAGGAGAGTATTTCGCTCTTTGTTTCTTTCAGCAGAGTTGGATATACTTTGTCAGGTCCAGGACTTTTATTTGTTTTAAGTGATTTGAGGGCTTTAAGGACTTCATCGGGTTTTATTTCAAAGTTAGACAATGCATGCTCGGGATTTACATTAGTACTGGTGTTGGTGGTGGTGGCGGGAGGACTGTTATTATTAACCACCGAGGAAAAGTAATTGTTTAATAGGTTTGCAACGTGTTGGCTGTCAGTCACTAGTGC
This sequence comes from Eriocheir sinensis, assembly GCF_024679095.1. Classification (NCBI taxonomy): domain Eukaryota; kingdom Metazoa; phylum Arthropoda; class Malacostraca; order Decapoda; family Varunidae; genus Eriocheir; species Eriocheir sinensis. The sequence goes on along the minus strand of NC_066526.1, from coordinate 490,902 downwards.
ACCGTCGCTGTTTGTTAAAGGTCCAATTCCACTTCTGATCGCCTTTCTGTTGTTTATGTAACTGAAGAAGGATTTCGGATTATTTTTACAGTTGGCTGCAATATTTTCTTCATATCTACGCTTTGCCTGACGCACTAATCTGTTAACTCGTCGCCTGGCATCATTGTAAAGTCTAATGTTTTCGGGCGTGCTTTGCTCTTTCTTTAACCTGTAAGACAATTTTCTCTCCTTGACTGAGAGAGAGAGAGAGAGAGAGAGAGAGAGAGAGAGAGAGAGAGAGAGAGAGAGAGAGAGAGAGAGAGAGAGCAGGTTTGATGGAATGAAACTAAACAACAAATATTATTCGCAATTATAAAAAAGACTTAGACGTACCAGAGCTCAGTCTAAGTACAATATATCTTACTCCTATTCAGAATTCAAAGAGCACTAATACTTTTTTGATATTCATTTTATTCCAGCTTCATTACTACTACGTTTAATTATTTTTTTTATATACAGGGTTAATCGGGTTATTATTTACAGAGGTAACGCTAACAATCGTCTATAACACTTTTTGCTGCTCGCCCCGCCCTCCCTCCCTGTCCAGCTGTCCTATCGGTTCACAGCCTCGCTCTCCCCTCCCTCGCCTCTCTCAGAGAAGAGATAACATTGTGGTCTTCCTATTAGCATTATCAATCGTTTACAGCATGCTAAGGGAACGAGGAAACAGTTCAAACAGAGGGGAAACATTTAAATTCGCTGGGCTGTCCTGTCATGTGCCTGCCCTGCATGTTATAATGTCTTCGCTTCTACTCGCGGCTCACGCAGGAAAGAGATAGAGAGCATGGTGATATTTCCATACTCAATAAGCACCAGAACAATCATAAACAACAAGTGAGAGAACGAGAGAGCGAGGAAACACTTAATTCAATGAGGGAAAGCATAATTATCCAGCTTCGCCGCGCTACCCGTCCTGGTTGTGGTGACTCACGCCTCTCCTCGCCGCCCCACGCTCCGCTCAGGGAAGGGAGAGTAAATAATTAGAGCTGTGGGCTTTCTATACCCATTATTAGTAATTTACTTGTGGCAGGAACGCGGGAACAGGTCAAACAAAGAGGAAGGTATGTAGTACCGTCCTGGAAGCCCGTACTGAAGGTGTTATGGTCAAGGCGGCGAGAGCGGGGCAACAACCCGCTTTATGTTTTGCTGTTGGCTCTCAGTGGACGGATGCTCAACCCTGGCGCGAGAAATGCCCTATTCTTCCTCCTCTTGTGGGCTCTTGGCTGACTGTGACTGTCTCCGGAAGCCAATAGCACTGTATAATTTTGGGTGTTGGGTACACAGCGACCGTTGCTTACGTTCAGCTATTGCAATGGGTTTCGTGGACAAGGCCGCTAACGCCTTCTGTGCGTGCGGACTAAGATACTTTTCCTCACCAAACATCTTTTATAACGCAGCTCTATATGATTACAGGTTATATATTTCCTTGTAACTTGTGTCTGGGCGTTGCTCTGCATCCTCGGCGGCACGGAATTGACTTATACTTAATGGAGGGCGAGCAGTGCACATTGCGTCGCCATGAGTCACCTTCGCTCCGCCTTCAGCGAAGCATGATGTCGGAAGCTGAGTTTTCTTAATCATGTCCCTTTTATCTGACTCTTTCTGGTGCTTTTCATGCGGAGGTAAGCTTCGAGGAGCTTCTGGTGAATGCTATACACATGATGGAACAGCAAGAGAGGGTGTGTGGAGGCTGTGGAAGGAGGGAGCAGTGTGTAAGGGAGGGTGGATGAGCGGCGTGGGGAGGGACACGGAGTTCGAGTCGACACACGGGTATGGCCAGCGATTGCCTTCTTCCTATAGCTTTCCGGGCTGTTCTTGATGTGGATGCTGCTTAATTATACATAAAGAGACATGATACAGCAATGGTAGCTGCACGCGGAGGGAAGGGATGGGGCTGTCGGTGACGTATGTCAACCCTCACATTTTACCCCTCGCGGGACTGACGGATTGAATCTGTCGCCTGGTGAATATTGGCCGTTACTGTCCGTACGGAGCGTAATACATTATTGGTATCGGACGGGAATAAACTGCAGACATATAGCAGTGGTTGATGGTCTCCTCACAGCCAGAGGCAAACTCTTAAAGGAACACATCGACGTAGTATAAACGGTCTCTCCTCGACCCATCTTTTCATTCATCCTCTAAGCCCCGCCCACCGCCTGTCCTCACCAGCTCTTGCTCGCTGGTTTCTCACCCTCGAATTATTGACTGTGTCTTCAGTGCAATGTTCTTCAACCATTTCTCGTTTTGTGACCGATTTGTATTTTGGGCATCAGCCTCACGACACACTGGCAAGCCTCGGGAACCATTTTGCATCGGGGGGCAGCGAGTCCACCTTGTGCACGCCCCGCAGCAAGGTAATATGTCAAAAGCGGTTTTTCTTTATCTTGTCCCTTCCACATCTATTTTTGGTGCTTTTCGTGCAGGGGTGAGCATCGAGGAGCTTCAGGTGAATGTTATACACGTAATGCAGCAGCAGGAGAGGGTGTGTGGAGGGTGTGGAGGCAGGGAGCAGTGTGTTGGGGAGGGTGGATGAGCGGCGAAGGGAAGAACACGGAGGTGGAGACAACACATGGGGATGACCAGCGATTGCCTTCGTCCTATGGCTGTGCGGGGTCTTCTTGATGTCAATGCTGTCTAACTATACATAAAGAGGCACGATACAGCAGCGGCAGCCGCCTGTAGAGGGTTTTGTGGCGAAGAGAAAGGATGGGGCAGACGGTGACATATGGCAATCCCCGTTTGCCACTCCTCGGGGACTCACGGGTTGAATCTATCGCCTGGTGAATGTTTGCTGTTACTGTCCACACGGGACGTAATACATTAGTAGCATTGGAGGGGAATAAGCTGTAAGTATATAACAGTACGTGGTGGTCGTCTCACAGCCAGGGACAAGCTCTTAAAGGAACATATCGACATAGTATAAGCGGCCCTCTTCGCCCCGTCTTTTCATTCATCCTCTAAGCCCCGCCCACCGTCCATCGTCTGTCCTCACCCGCCCTTGCTCGCTAATTCAACATACTTAACACCCTCAAACTGTGTCTTTAGTGCAACGTTCTTAAACCATTTCTCGTTCTGCGACTTCGTGACTGTCTTTTATCATGAGCATCAGCCTCACGACACAATTGAAAGCCTATGGACAGAGCAAGGCGTCCCGGAGAATCTCGGGGCAGAGGATAAAGCTGTCAGGTGCCTGTTGTAGGTAGGACACGGCCCCTCGTAAACACAGGCACTTGGGCACCCTACATAGCCTTGACGTGTGGTGTGTGCTTAAAAATGGGACACGTGAATGGACTGAGAGATGAACCGTGTGTGTGTGTGTGTGTGTGTGTGTGTGTGTATACATAGGCGTACGGGACCCTTCTCATTTGGGGGAGCTGATGAACTCTCCCGAAAAATGTTTTGCTCGTACGCCTATGGTCAGTAATACAAAAACTAGGAAGGGCGCTTGCATCGGTATTCTCAAGTCGCTTCCGCTTCCCACATCGACTATTTCCAAAGGCCGAAAAGGAAGTTAATCGGTTTCTCATGAGTGTTTTTTCACGTTCAAGGTACAGAAGCTTCGTTAGGCAACCACCAGGGTCATGAAACTACCCATGGAAAGCCCAGCACTCCTACGAGAGCAGTGTGGATGTGTGGGACCCGAAATGCCTGAGAACACGGCGCCAAGACTAAAAATACAGATACCGCGACATAATTACTTGGGTCGGTAGACACTTCCGCCTCTAGCAACAACTATTTCCGAAGTCCAAAAAAGAGGTTAACCGGGTTCCTATGAGCGATTTTCCACGTTCACGGTCCAGAAGCTTCGTCAAACTACCAAACTATCAGTCTCCGGACACTACCCATGGAGAGACTCACCACTCCTACGAAAGCCAGTGTGAATGTGTAAGACCCGAAATGCTTGAGAACACGGCGCTAAGACAAAAAATGCAGATACCGCGACATAATTACTTGGGTCGGCATTCTCAGACACTTCCGCCTCTCGCAACAACTACATTCCCCAAAGACTAAAAAGGAGGTTAGTCGGGTTCTCATGAGTGCTTCTTCAGGTTCACGGTACAGAAGCTTCGTCAGTCTACCATCAAACTCCGGAAACTAACCATGGAGAGACTCACCACTCCTACGAAAGCCAATGTGGATGTGAAAGACCTTAAATGTTTAAGAATACTACCATAAGATTAAAAATACAGATATAAACTTCGATATAATTCCTACGTCGGTATTCTCAGACGGTTCCGCCTCTCGCATGCAACAACTATTTCCAAAGACCAAAAAAGGAGCTTAGTCGGGTGTTTTTTTCACGTTCTTGGTACATAAGCTTCCTCAGAATATACCACCAGGGCCAGGCTCATAAAACTACCTCTTGAGAAGCCCACAACCTCTAGGAAAGCCGTAATTGTCGGGGGGGTGCGCTTGGGCGCCGAAATATTGAAGAATATGACGCTAAGTTCCTGTTCTTGGGGGTATTATAACGATGTGAATAGCAAGGTCGACCAGAGTGGGTGAAGGTAGCGGGCGGAGGCAGATGAGTATTGTCGATGGAAGGAGAGAGGGAGGGAAGAGGAGAGAGGTATCAAGGGCGAAGAGAGACGAGGGATCGGGGGACAGGTGAGGATAACGGAAGTAAAAAATATCCGAGGTAAAGAAGAGAGAGGCTGTGAGAGAAGGAATGAAAGAAACAGAAGATGAAGGTATAGTGGGAGAAAGCAGATGAAAATAGTTGATGGAAGGAGAGAGAGAGAGAGAGAGAGAGAGAGAGAGAGAGAGAGAGAGAGAGAGAGAGAGAGAGAGAGAGAGAGAGAGAGAGAGAGAGAGAGAGAAGAAGAGGGAGGAATCAAGGACGAAGAGAGACGAGGGAGAGGGGAACAGGTGAGGATATTGCAACTAATATCCGAAATAAAGAAGAGAGAAGGAATGAGAGGAAGAGAAGATGAAGGTATAGTGGGAGGAGTCAGATGAGTATTGTCGATGGAAGGAGAGAGAGAGAGAGAGAGAGAGAGAGAGAGAGAGAGAGAGAGAGAGAGAGAGAGAGAGAGAGAGAGAGAGAGAGAGAGAGAGAGAGAGAGAGAGAGAGAGAGAGAGAGAGAGAGAGAGAGAGAGAGAGAGGAGAGAGAAATCAGGGACGAAGAGAGACGAAGGAAAGGGGGACAGGTGAGGATAATGGAAGTAAAGAATATCCGAGGTAAAGAAGAGAGAGGCAGTGAGAGAAGGAATGAAAGGAAGAGAAGATGAAGGGGTGAGGAGAAGAGCGGGGAGTAGGGAGAAAGGAGGAGATGAGAATGGAGTCAGCAAGGAGAGAGAAGAGGAAAGAGGAGGGGGTAAGAAAAGGGAGAGGGAAAGGAAGGGAAAGAACAGAAAAAAATGGGGAAACGAAGCAGATGAGAAAAAAATAGAGAAGAGAGAAGAAGGAGATATGGTGATAGGGGTTGAAATGAGGAGATGACAGTAGCGGAAGATAGTAAAGGTGAGAGATAATGATAAAGGACGAAGAGGAGGAGGAGGGAGAAGACAGTGACAGTGAGAGATAGTGAGACAGTTATAAGGGACGATAAAGAGGAGAAAAGAAAGGGGAGAGACATTGATAGTAAAAGACAGTAATGGAAGAGAAACAATGACAGTGAAAGATAGTGATAAGGGACGAAGAGGAGGGAGAGAGGGGAGAAGGGGAGGGGAGGGGAGGGACAGGTGAGTGGCCTACGTGACAGGTGAAACGTCACAAATAGGGATAAAAAAAAATAAACCTGTTTGTTGCATCATCTACGAAAGACGTCATCATAAATACCTCCTTTTTTTGTGGCGGGGAAGGGGAGAGAATGGGGAGGGAGGGAAGGGAAGGGAACGGGAGGAAGGGAGGGGAAAGAAGGGGAAGGGAAGGAGAGGGAGGGTAGAGGACGGAGAGGGAAGGGAAGGGAGAGGCTGAGGAAGGAAGGGTGTAAGGAGGTGAAGGGAGGGAGAGGTAGGAGAGAAGAAGGAGAAAGAAGGGAAGAGAGAGGAGAGAAGGACGGGAGGGGAGGGAAGAAGCAGATAAGAGGAAGAAAGGAAGAGAATGAGAGGTAAAAAGGAGGAAGGAGAGGGAGGGAAAGGGAGGGGAGAGGGAAGAAAGAGAGGGAAGGGAAGGGAGGGAAGAAGTAGATGAAAGGACAACAACAGCAACAATAACAACAACAACAACAACAAAAAAAAATCTACAAGGAAAGGCGTTGAACTCTCGTGGGCGATTGAATGAGTTTTTTTTTTCTTTTTTTCCTCACTGTGAAGGAGTGGCGGAGCGAGCGAAATGGAGGGAAGGGAAGGGAGGAGGGGAGGAGGAAAAGGAAAGGGAGGGGAGGAGGAAAAGGGAAGGGAAGGGAAGAAGGGGAGAGGGGGGACAGAGGAATTGAAGGGAGGAAGGGGAAGAGGGAAGGGAAGGAAGGAGAAGTTGGGAGATGGGAAAGAGAGTGAAAACAAGAAGAATGGAGGAGGAGGAGAAGGAGGCGAAAGAGAAGAAGGAGAAGAAGAAGTAGAAGAAGAAGAAGAAGAAGAAAAAGACTGAACATAGCAAGAAAAGAGGGAAGGAGTAGTGACGAAACTAGCGAATAAAAGAACAGGGAGGGGGAGGAGGAGGAGAAGTAGGAAGAGGAAGGTTGGGGAAATCCCTCCTTCCCGCCTAATTTTGCCGGCAAACACGTGATTTCAGGGTTGGCGTGAGTGTGTGTGTGTGCGTGTGTGTGTGTGTGTGTGTGTAACTTCCGGACACACACACACACACACACACATACACCATTTTTAGCCATGATTTCAACTTCTTTCTCCAGTTAACATAAATTGACGTAAATTATGATGTAGTTAATTATGAGAGGGAAGAGGGGGAGGAAGGGAAAGAGAAGGAAGAGGAAGGGAATGGAAGTAAGAAGAGAGAGGGAAGGGAAGGGAAGAGAAAGGAAAGGGAAGAAAGAGAAGGATTGATTGATTGATTGATAGTTTAATGTTGCAGGTAAACAACAAGGGAGAAGGAAAGGGATAGAAGAGAAATCAAAGAGAAAGGAAGGGAAGAGAGAGTGGAACCGAGGGAAAAGGAAGGAGATGGGAGTGTGAGGAGAAAGATAAGGGAAGGGGAGTGGAGAGGAAGGGGGGAAGAGAGGGGGATGAAAGGGAAGGGAAGGAAGGGGTCAGAGAGAGAGAGAGAGAGAGAGAGAGAGAGAGAGAGAGAGAGAGAGAGAGAGAGAGAGAGAGAGAGAGAGAGAGAGAGAGAGAGAGACATCTCGAGGTGACATCTTTCTTCATCGGTTTCATCTTTCACAATCGGTTTCATCTTTCACAATCTCTAACTTGGGTCCCTTTGATCTGCGTCGAGCCCAAGTGACGTAGTTTAATTAACACCGGCCCCTCCCTCCCCGAGTCCCGGCTACACTTATAATCTATTACACAAGAACAGCTGCGTCGTATTAGTGTGTTGTCCCTTGTCACGCCCTGCTCCGGCCCGAACTGGTGGCTGATATCTAGAGTGGCTAGGAAATATACATACTTAACATCTCAAGGAAAGTAAATAGATAAATAGATATATAGTAAAACAAAATAAAGGAAAATAATGTAAGGTGAAGTGAGGTGAGGTAAGGTAAGGTAAGGTAAGGTAAGGTAAGGTATGGTAAGGTAAAGAAAGGTAAGGTAAGATAAGATAAGGTAAGGTAAGGTAAGGTAAGGTAAGGTGAGGTGAGGTTAGGTAAAGTAAGGTAAGACAAGGTAAGGTAAGGTAAGATAAGGTAAGGTAAGGTAAAAAATAAAATAAGATAATGTGACTGAGATGAGCACCGAGGCCACGCGCAGCTGTAGTGTACGTCCCAAACCTTGTATATACTTACACTACCTGCATCTGCGCTACTGGGTACTGGACGCGATGAGGAAGTGAATGAGGCCAGGCAGCGGGTACCCTCAACGCATCTTTATTTTTACATGAAAGGAGGCAGTTCAAGGGGAAATAACTGAACTAAAGAGCAAGTATACAACTAAACAACTAAAGCAAATACTAAAGAAACTAATAGGAAACTAAAAAACCTGCCGGTGCTGCTCCAGCAAATGACGTATACAGTAGATTTCCATAACAGAAGATCAGAGACGATGCGAGAGGTCTTTTTTGTACAGTAAAAGTACAGTGACGTAGGTGCTGTAGGTGCTGTAGTCAAGGCCAAAAACAAAGAAGAAAAAGCTCGCCAATTGCCTTTGATTCCACTCTGTCCACAAGGGGTGTGTGTGTGTGTGTGGAGACCCTTCACAAGAGATGCATAACCCTTTACGAAGGCGGACAAAACCCCTGTGCGTATATGGATAGCAAATGGGGGAGGGAAAAAGAGCTGGTGGAGGCGATACAGAGCGCCTATCCTCGAGGAAGCCGATTTAGCAAGAGATGAGATATGAATATACTCCCTCGATGCTCTCTCCCTGAAGCTAATAACAGGTTCTCCGATAAACAATGTGGACTACGCTGTTTGTCTGGCCAATGACGTAGGTGTTGTAGTTGCTGACGTCTTTGCATCTTTCTTCGCCTTTCTAACACCCAATAAGTATGTGAACTCTTGCACTAACACACGGACGCGACGCATGACTGAGACAAGTTTATACTTTCATAATTTGTAACTCTAGCCCGTTCAACAGCTACTTTGTGTTTTATTTATTTTTTCCTTGTTTTTTTCTAATTTTCTTGTCTCTGAACGCGCCGAGTCATCTTTAACCCGGTAGCAGCGATGGGGCAAATTTGTGGCTTTACCGTGGACCAGCGACAGGCCAAATTTTTGCCACGATACAACCCCCCAAAAAAAATAGATGATGCATAAACAGATCACAAATGCGTTGATCTATATTATGAAATGGTTTGCTTGAGTGATGATTTTTTCTCATTATTTTCGCTTAGAGTGGCCTTTAAGAAACATGATCCACGCAGCTACTGGGTTAACCTCTCCGTCTCAAGCCTCCAGCAAAGACGTCAGCAGCTACAAGTGAGTGCGTCAGTAGCCAGATAACAACGTGGGTCGCAGTGTTTTCCCTGAAGAACGCCCGGGGGATAGAGGATAGCCACAGTCTGGTCTTATCCACCTCTTTATCGCAGGCAGTGCAGGAAGTTTATGTGAGAGCAACGCGCTTAGGCAACTCTCTGGCGTCTTAACCTTACTAAATTCCCATGTAGACGTCAATAAAATCACTAAACAGAGAAGCAATGCTAGCTAGGACAAGACAGATTTCCTCTTTCAAGATCTATATCCTTGGCCCGTTCATCCGTCTTGACACTAACTCGCTTAAGCAACTTTCTGGCTGCTTTACTTCACTAAATTCCCATGAAAACGTCAATATTTATATTAAACAAAGAAATGATACAAAGACATGACATATTTCCTCTTTCAAAGTCTATATCCTTGGCCCTTGCATCCGTCTATTATGTGAGAGTAAGTCGTTTAAGCAACTCTTTAGCTTCTTTACTTCACTGAATTCCCATGGCGACGTCAATAATTACACTAAGCAGAGAAGCGACGTGATAAGAGACAGTTTCCTCTTTCAAAATCTGTATCCCTCGCCCGCGTTCATCCGCTGTAGAAAGAAAATGACGGAGTTTATGTGAGAACAACTAACTTATGGAACTCTCTAGCTTCTTTATTTCAATGAATTCCCATAAATACGTCAGTAATTACACTATACAGAGCAGCGATGCCGTTACAGGTGTCCTCTTTCAGTATATTTATAGTCTCAGCCCGTCCATTCGCTCTAGATAGAAATGACTAGAAAAATTCGCTTAAGCAACTCTCTGGCTTTTTTACCTCATTGAATTCCCACCAAGACGTCAGTAATAACACCTAATATAAGCGATGCGATGACGGACAGGGTTCCTTTTTCAAAATCAATATCCTTAGCCACGCCTGACGTCAACTACCGCTGGGGGAGTGTGAGACTGGGAAGGGACATGACATTGCATACGACGCAGCTGTTTTGTAATGGAGGAAAAACTGATAATGGAAGGAAAATAAAATAAATAATAAGGAAACCAGGAAAATACATGAACAAGAAAAAAAAAACGCGAACAGGGAAAAGAACAAGAATAGGAAAAATAATAACGAGAACAGAGACAAAATTCCATCCCACAGGACCAATGTTTTAGGCTTACAGAATATTCACGCGTTGGTGCCCAAACTCAAAGACGATTTCGTAGAAGAGGTGAAATAATATGAGTTCGTGCGTGTCGATGGTGGGCGAGTGTAAAAACGATGCAATCTCACACAGGAAATGATGCAGCGACACACACATGAAAAAACACACATACAAAAATACATAGATAAATAAATAGATAAATAAGTAAAATGAAGATTAAGTAAGGTAGAATAAACGAAAGGAAGATATATGAAAGTATAGTAAAGAAAGTTAAGTTAAGGGAAGGGAAGAGAAGGGATGGGATGGATAAGGAAGGGAAAGGAAGGGAAGGGAAGGAAATGGAAGGTAAAGTAAAGTGAGGTAAGGTAAGGTAAGGGAAGGGAAGGGAAGGTAAGGTAAGGTAAGGTAAGGTAAAGTAAGGTAAGGTTAGGTAAGATAAGGTAATGGAATAAAAGGAAAGGAAAGGGAAGGGAAGGGAAGGGAAGGGAAGGGAAGGGAATGATAAGGAAAGGGAAGGGAAGGAAAAGTAAGGTAAGGTAAAGTAAGGTAAAGAAAAGTAAGGTAAAATAAGGTAAGGAAAGGGAAGGGAAGGAAAAGTAAGGTAAGGTAAGGTAAGGTAAAGAAAAGTAAGGTAAAATAAGGTAAGGTAAGTTAAGGTAAGGTAAAATAAAAACAAAAATCAAATAAAATAAAATAAACTGAAATGAAATGGAATGAAATAAAATGAAATAAATGAATAATTAGCTAACTAACATACTAACTAACTAACTAACATATAAATTAACTAACTAATTAAATCACCAAATAAATATATGAAGAAAAAAATATCCACACACAGGCCAACACACTTTCCCAGCCTGTCCACTTCTTTGCCTAGAGTTGTGTGTCTGTAAGGGTGATAAAAAAAGAGAGCGTGGGCAGGAGGGCGATTCTCTACCTGCCTGAACGGGTCTGCAGATTAAGTCAGGGACGAGAATGGGAGAGGAAGGAGAAAAGGAGTGAACGGGTCTACATATTAAGTCAGCGACGAGAAAGGGAGAGAGAGGGAGAGGAGTGAACGGGTCTACAGATTAAGTCAGGGAGGAGAAAGGGAGAGGAAGGAGAAAAGGAGTGAACGGGTCTACATATTAAGTCAGGGACGAGAAAGGGAGAGAGAGGGAGAGGAAGGAGAAGAGGAGTGAACGGGTCTACAGATTAAGTCAGGGAGGAGAAAGGGAGAGAGAGAGAGGGAGAGGAAGGAGAAGAGGAGTGAACGGGTCAATAGATTAAGTCAGGGAGGAGAAAGGGAGAGGAAGGAGAAAAGGGACGAGTAAGGGAGAGAGAGGGAGAGGAAGGAGAAGAGGAGTGAACGGGTCTACATATTAAGTCAGGGACGAGAAAGGGAGAGAGAGAGGGAGAGGAAGGAGAAGCGCAGTGAAGAGAAGATATAATAAGAAAAGAAAAAAAATACAAAAAAGGGAGAAGAAAAGGAGATAGAGAAGAGAAGAGAGATAGAGATAAGAGATAGATAGATCAATAGATAGATAGATAAACAGATAGAGGAAGATAGATAGAGAGAGAGAGAGAGAGAGAGAGAGAGAGAGAGAGAGAGAGAGAGAGAGAGAGAGAGAGAGAGAGAGAGAGAGAGAGAGAGAGAGAGAGAGAGAGAGAGAGAGAGAGAGAGAGAGAACCCCCAACCAAAAATAATACAACTAAATATACATCATAATCCTGTACTATAAAAAAAAGCCTATCCATTCGTCTTGCTATGTCATGGTCGAGTGCACCTTTCTTTTATATCCTCTAAGTGTACCTTTTAGCGTCTATTATAAATGTTCTTAGACACATTTAATAAAGTCATCTATATCATGTTGACCTGCTTTTTGTATTCATAGTCTTTTATTTATATTTATGAGTTTGTATTCATCATCCATCTTTGTCTACTGTAGTCTATCATTATTGCCTTTCACGACGATATTTTATAATTATTTAGTTTGATTTATCGAGGTCTTCAATGTGAATAATTTCGGTCAAGTTTTACAACATTTTATCACCATGCTAGCTTCGTTTCCAGTGGTGATATATTAGACAGTACAAAACTATCTATGTGTGTGTGTGTGTGTGTGTGTGTGTGTGTGTGTGTGTGTGTGTGTGTGTGTGTGTGTTATGCCTTAGCTTCCATTCTTTATCCCTCCATTTTTTCTTTCCCATTCCTCAGTCTCTCCTATCTCCTTCCTTCCCTCCCTCCTTCCCTCCCTTCCCAGATTCTTCTTCCTACACTAACTTCAGTCCTTCCATTTAGAGACAGAAACTATCTTATTTTGTTTATTCTCTCTCTCTCTCTCAAGATGTGTCAAGGTCAGTCACACACACACACACACACACACACACACACACAGACACACACACACACACTCACACACACACGGGGAAGTCCCTGCCTTAGGCGTAAGGAAGGCGTCTCTTCTTCCATTGTGTGTGTGTGTGTGTATGTGTGTGTGTGTTAGGAGAGAGAGAGAGAGAGAGAGAGAGAGAGAGAGAGAGAGAGAGAGAGAGAGAGAGAGAGAGAGAGAGAGAGAGAGAGAGAGAGTTAAAAAAAAAAGAGAAAGAAAACGATCCAGGCCTTTCCCTCCCTCCCTGCCTCCATATTCTAATCTCTTCCACCTTGAACTCTAACACAAAGTAATAAACAAACGAAATTATACGTGGAGGAAACAATTAAGATGTAGGAAATAAAACTGTCCAGCCACTTTTCCTTCTCTCGCTACTTATATTCCAATCTCTTCCACGTTAAACTATAATATAAAAGATAGGTCCTTATTCTTAAACGCATCGGGCTCCCTTTACGACTATTTTCTAAGGCCACAGAGAAGATTAATCGTGTCTGCAGTACTCTTCCTCTCCCCATTACATCCCTCCCTCCCTACCATACAGACAGTTTAGGTTCATGGTACAGAACAAGGATCAAACTAACACCAGGGCCATACCAGTAGCCTACCCATGGAAATGCCCAAAACTCCAAACTAAGCTAGGATCACAAAACAGGCGGACTGAGGCGCACATACGTTCAGGTCAAAGCCACTGAGGCGGGTATTGTTGACGTTTCCATCTCTCATATCAACTATTTCCAAAGTCCGAAAATGAGATCAATCGGGTTCTCATGTCTTTTTCTAGGGTTCATGGCACAGAACAAGGATCAAACTAACACCAGGGCCATACAAGTACCCATGGAAATGCCCAAAACTCCTAAGTAAGCTTTGTCAAATATGTGTGCTGCTGGGGCACCGAAATGTTGAGAATATGAGGGAGGCAGAAGCCGAGTGGTCAGCGTGTTGGCGCGGTGAGTTCGAGTCCCACCAAAACACGATGATTTTTTAACCATTGCCAAGTGTCGGAAGATTACCCACATGCTGTCCAGATCTTCAATCAACTCTAACTTCAGCGAATTCGTTCAAGAGGAGCACCGGGGGGCACTATGGCTCGGGCAAGTGTCATACATCACGGCAGCCATTATAAATAAAATTCGCCTGCGCCACTAACGGACTGGGGTCGCCCAAGAGGTCCCTCAAGAATGTCTACCTACAGGCTGCATCTATAAGATAAAATGTACGCACACATTAGGGACGAGCAGACTGTTAGCAGGACCTTCACGACGCCTCCGATCTCCGAAAAAAAAAAAAAAACATTTAAGGGAAAGTAGATGGATGCGTCTTTACCTATTATACCTTACGTCCTTGTAGGGTGAGGGGAGAGTTTAGAGGTGAAGAAGCGATGGCTGTGATATGGCTCAGGTACAGGAGAGTAATTGGGGAGCTAAATGAGGACACCTGGAGCATATATTAACCCCGAATTGACAGGTTACGTAGCACACACGCACACACACACACACACACACGCACACACACACACACACACACACACACAGACACACACACAGACATACAGACAAACAAACAGACAGATATACAGACACACAAAACCACACACATACACACACACACACACACACACACACACACACACACACACACACACACACACACAGTTTCCTTTACCTGTGTGTGTGTTAACCTTTTCACCTGCAAAGCATCACGCACACAAATTCTTCACATACCCACCTGCACACATATCCACCTGCCCACCTACCCACCTACCTACCCCTTGCCTTCCCAGTAGTACTCTCCCTCTCCCCATTATATCCCACACTCCCTCCCTACCCATCTCCCTATCCACCTGCCCACCTTCCCACCTGTTCCTTGCCTTCCCACTGCTCTCCTTACCTTCTTCCCTTCCTCCCTACCCACCTACCTATCACCTATCATCTTACCTTCGTCCGCTACCTGATCCCGAGCACGTACGCATCCTCGTTTAAAACAGGTACTTCGTTTTTTTTCTTCTCTGGTCTCTTTTATATGGTGTGTGTGTGTGTGTGTGTGTGTGTGTGTGTGTGTGTGTGTGTGTGTGTGTGTGTGTGTGTGTGTGTGTGTGTGTGTGTGTGTGTGTGTGTGTGTGTGTGTGTGTGTGTGTGTGTGTGTGTGTGTGTGTGTGTGTGTGTGTGTGTGTGTGTGTGTGTGTGTGTGTGTGTGTGTGTGTGTGTGTGTGTGTGTGTGTGTGTGTGTGTGTGTGTGTGTGTGTGTGTGTGTGTGTGTGTGTGTGTGTGTGTGTGTGTGTGTGTGTGTGTGTGTGTGTGTGTGTGTGTGTGTGTGTGTGTGTGTGTGTGTGTGTGTGTGTGTGTGTGTGTGTGTGTGTGTGTGTGTGTGTGTGTGTGTGTGTGTGTGTGTGTGTGTGTGTGTGTGTGTGTGTGTGTGTGTGTGTGTGTGTGTGTGTGTGTGTGTGTGTGTGTGTGTGTGTGTGTGTGTGTGTGTGTGTGTGTGTGTGTGTGTGTGTGTGTGTGTGTGTGTGTGTGTGTGTGTGTGTGTGTGTGTGTGTGTGTGTGTGTGTGTGTGTGTGTGTGTGTGTGTGTGTGTGTGTGTGTGTGTGTGTGTGTGTGTGTGTGTGTGTGTGTGTGTGTGTGTGTGTGTGTGTGTGTGTGTGTGTGTGTGTGTGTGTGTGTGTGTGTGTGTGTGTGTGTGTGTGTGTGTGTGTGTGTGTGTGTGTGTGTGTGTGTGTGTGTGTGTGTGTGTGTGTGTGTGTGTGTGTGTGTGTGTGTGTGTGTGTGTGTGTGTGTGTGTGTGTGTGTGTGTGTGTGTGTGTGTGTGTGTGTGTGTGTGTGTGTGTGTGTGTGTGTGTGTGTGTGTGTGTGTGTGTGTGTGTGTGTGTGTGTGTGTGTGTGTGTGTGTGTGTGTGTGTGTGTGTGTGTGTGTGTGTGTGTGTGTGTGTGTGTGTGTGTGTGTGTGTGTGTGTGTGTGTGTGTGTGTGTGTGTGTGTGTGTGTGTGTGTGTGTGCTGTTTCTTTCTTCATAATACAATAAGAATCACAAGGAATTTAAGCTAACAAAAACATTACGTTATAACACTTACCCCATCAAAGTCTTCGCTAATAGCTTCGAATCCTTAGTCAGTGCACATTTCTTTCTTTCTGTCTTTCTTTTACTTGTCCGTCCTCCTCCTCCTTCACGGCCTGGAAAGAAGCATCACCATTGTAGTATACTCGTAAGGGAGAAGTCACAGATTGGTATAGTCGGACGCTTCCACCCCTCACATCAACTATCTCCAAAGGCCAAAAATCTGGTTCTAAGGAGTGTTTTTAAGGTTCACGGTACATGCATAGGGTCACGCTACCACTAGGCTCATAAAACTACCTTTGGAAATGCCCTGAGCTCCTATGAAAGCTTAGTCAAATATGAGTGCTTGGGCGCCGAAATGTTTAAGAATATGACCCTTAGACACATGACAGACACAGGCCAGCAAGAAACCGTCAGCCAGGCAACACAAGAAGAGTAACACATGAGGCGCAGTGAGCTGATGTCAACACCTTTGTATATCGTCACCTTCGTAAACAAACCGCCTAAGTCATTATTTTCTACTTTATAGGAAATGAGAAAAGAATTGTCATTATCTCATTTGGCTTAAGATTTAGGCAGAAACGAAAAGGCCAATTCTAGAACACTCAGACCCTGAATGACGAAGGCAACTATACAAAAATGGCAGTCGTATGTTAAAAAAATTGATGTAGAGAAAAACCTGAAAATCCCTGAAAAATGACTTAGGCAATTATTTTATGAGGGTGACGATATATAGGCGTAGGTAAAAAAAGACACCGACACACCAACCGACACAGGCCAACAAGAAACCGTCAGCCAGGCAACACGGGAAAGGCAACACGAGAGGCGGTGAGCTGATGTCAACACCTTTGTATATAGGCGTAAGGAAAAAAACACACAAAACCGACACTCATCAACAAGAAACAGTCAGCGAGGCAACACAAAAAGAGTAACACAAGAGGCGCGGTGATCTGATTTCAACACCTTTGTATATAGGCGTAAGGAAAAAAACACACAAAACCGACACTCGTCAACAAGAAACCGTCAGCGAGGCAACACAAAAAGAGTAACACATGAGGCGCGGTGAGCTGATTTAAACACTTTTGTATATAGGCGTAAGGAAAAAAACACACAAAACCGACACTCGTCAACAAGAAACCGTTAGCCAGGCAACACGATAAGGATAACACGAGGGGCGGTGGGCTGGTGTTGTTCTCTAACTTGTAAACGCAACTCCAGATGGCCGAGCAGGAATTTCTAAACTAGCGAAAAGGTATACAAGACAGCAGACTTTATACAGGTCAGTTTAGGGTGACACTCGAGGCGGGGGGCTGATGTTAATACGTATTCTTGTATATAAATAGAACTCCAGGTGGCTGCGTGGAGAGTTCAACGACTAGCCAGAAGGTACAGTGCAAAAAACGATAAGAAATTAAGAAAGAAAAATATGGATGATGGCGATGAGGATAAGGAGGTGGAGGAGGAGGAGGAGAAGGGGATGTAGAGTAAATAAAGAGGGGAGGGAAAGGGACGAAGGGAAGTATGCAGGTGGCTTGCGGGGCCTTGGCCAGTACAGCGTAACAGACTACACAAACACGTACAGTTCCCTCGAGACGATATATATAGCGAGCTTATGGTAGGCAGAGAGTCTTGCTGTGAGGGGTTATACCTATCAACGACCCACGGCCATATTCCTAAACATTTCAACGCTCAGGCACATAAATCTTCTTATTAGATACGATTTTCGTAGGAGTTTCGGGCATTTCCAGGGGTAGTATAATGATCCTGATGGTAGTCTAACCCTTCTTCTGTACCATAAACCTAAATACACATATTTGACACGGTTTTCGTAGGAGTTTCGGGCATTTCCAGGGGTAGTACAATGATCCTGATGGTAGTCTGACCCTTCTTCTGTACCATAAACCTAAATACACATATTTGACACGGTTTTCGTAGGAGTTTCGGGCATTTCCAGGGGTAGTTATAGACTCTGAAGATAGTTTGACCATTCTTATGTACCGTGAACGTAAAAGAACACCGATCGATCTCCTTTTTAGCCTTTGGAAATAGTTGACGTGAAAGGCGGAAGCGTCTGAGAATACCAATCTAAGTCCTGAATTCTCTTACACTCTTAAAGAACCTACAACAGCCTCTGAAAAAAGCCATATCAGATGTCATGTCAGAATGAGAGGGAGAGAGGAAGGGACGAGAGAGGGGGGAGAGGAGAGGTGCTACTACTATGAGGGAAGGGAAATGTAGGAGGAGAAAGTAAGGGTGCAAGAAGATGAAGACAAGGACGAGGATGAAGATGAGGACGAAAAAGACGAAGAAGACGAAGAAGAAAAAAAAGATAAGAAGGAGAAGGAGGAAGGAGGAAGAGAAAGAAGAAGAAAGAGGATGAAACAGAGGGAGAAAAAAAACAAACAAGAAGACAATGATCAGAATAATCGCATGACAAAACCAACCAAAATAAGAATAAGACAAGAGGAATAAATCTACATGTGAAGCAAGGCGAACAATAAAAAATAATAAGCTAATGAAAAAAAGAGGAATGCAAAGATGATCACAGAAGCAGGAAAAGACATACAGACCAGGAATAAAGTATAAGTAGAAAAAAAAAGAGAAAAAAAGAAAAGGAAAGAAAAGGGTTATGGGGAAGCTATCACTACTACTACTACTACTACTACTACTACTACTACTACTACTACTACTACTACTAATAATAATAATAATAATAATAATAATAATAATAATAATAATAATAATAATAATAATAATAATAATCCTACTTTTTCTTTATTTTTTTCTACCTTCTGCACGCCAAACTATAATTTTTCTCTCTATCATGTCTGTTCTCCTCCTCCTCCTCCTCCTCCTCCTCCTCCTCCTCTATCTGTTCTTCCTCCTTATGTTGCTCCTGCTTCTCCTCCTCTTGTTTTTTACGTCCTCCTCCTCTTCCTCCTCCTCCTCCTTTTCCTAGTCTTCCTCCCACAACGCTACCAGGATGTGTGTTGTCTCCGTGTTAATATGTGCGTACGTACATGCCCTGGGCCTCGGGACACGGATAGAGAACACACACACACACACACACACACACACACAAGGACATCCCCGACACAAAAAGTCAAACAGCTTTCCTCTAAACGACTCTATAAATTGATACCACCACCAACAACAACACTATTACCATCCACCACCACCACCACCATCAGTCATCACCACCACCACTTCCACATCATCAGCATCACCACCACCACCAAAACTACTACTACTACTACTACTTCTACTACTACTTCTTAAACTGACTCTCCATAAACATTTTTTGCGCATTAAAAAAATAACTCCTCCTCCTCCTCCTATTTCTGCTTTTCATCACCAACAAAAGAACAACAAAAAAGTGAGGATTGATGAACACCAGACTGGAGGAGAAGAGGAGTAGGATGAAACATGGAAACATGGACGAGCAGGCAGCAGAGAGCCTATTGGCTCATTGCGAGGCTTCCTGCTTTTAGAGATTTAATCAATCCGTCAGCCACGGGAGTGGCTTGCGGGAAGGATTAAAGCACTGCTGAACGTACTCGTGGATGCGTTCAGTTCACTCCCGACGCAGCAAAGTGACGGTCAATGCGATTTTTAAATGAGTTGATTGTTTCCGCACTAACCACTCCTGCAGGATGGCTGTTCCAGTGGCGGACGACTCTTTGAAAAAAAACTCCTGCCGATATCCGTAAAGCATCGCTTGACTTGAACTGTTTTACCGTTGTTTCTTGTTCGCGGGTTAGATTGTCGCGTGAAGAGTTCGGAGTGATCAACATTGCTGCACTTGTTCAGGTACTTGAAGACTTGTATCATGTCTCCCCGCAGTCGTCTTTTTTCCAACGTGAAAAGGTTGAGTCGAGGAGGAGAAGGAAGAGGAGGAGGAGGAGGATGTAGTGTAAATAAAGAGGGGAGGCAAGGGAAAGAACGTAAAAACTTCCAAAAGGGAAATCCATTATCCTAGAAGAAGCCTAGGGGGTGGTTACCTAACGAGGAGGAGGAGGTGAAGGAGGAGGAAGAGGAGGAGGAGGAAAAAGAGGAGGAAGAGGAGAAACGAAAGATGGAAGTGAGGAATAAAAGCAAAATTTGGAGGAGGAAAAAGAGGAGGAAGAGGAGAAACGAAAGATGGAAGTGAGGAATAAAAGCAAAATTTAAAGCAAGGCAAAATGAAAAAAACTTGTGAATGAAAAGGAGAAAGAAAAGCGAGAGGAGAAAATTTAGAGTTGGAGGAAGAGAGAGGAGTAGAAGAAGGAAGAGAAGGAATAAGAGGAGAAGAAGAAGGAACAGAAAGAAGAGGAGGAGGAGGAGGAGGAGGAGAAACGAAAAATGGAAGTGGGGAATTGAAGCAGATTTTAATGATATGAAAACAAATGTAAAGCTTCTTGAGGGGTAATGGAAGAGGAGTAACATTGATGGGTACAATAGCTTAAGACAAAGAAGTAACAAATGGGAAGGCGGTGGCTGAGTGGTGTTCCAGAGACCCGCGTACATATCCCGCCGTTACAAGCTGACAATCTTCAGTCATCGCCGAGTGGCCAAAGAAAACCCACATACTGTCCTGAGATAACCAACCAAAGGATAAACAAAAATATGATGATGATGAGGAGAAGACGAAATAGAAGAAGCTGATATATATAAAAGATGAAGAAGGAAGAGGGGGAGACAAAAGAACGCAACCACAAAGACCAACAGAGATGCACTTGTCACAACTAAACCAAAGCTCTTAAACAGGATACACAAAAATACGAGGCAGAGGAGGAGTAAAAGGAGACGAAAAAGAAGAAACTAATATATAAAAGATGAAGAAGGAAGAGGGAGAAGCAAAATAACACAACCACAAAGAACAACGAGATATACACTTGTCACAACTAAACCAAAGCTCTTAAAAATGATAAACAAAAATTCGAGGCAGAGGAAGAGTAAATGGAAACGAAGAAGAAGAAACTGATATATAATAGAGAAAGAAGAGGAACAAGCAAAATAACACAACCACAAAGAACAACGAGATATACACTTGTCACAACAAAACAAAAGCCCTTCCACATGATGCTTCACGGGCTAAGATGAAGTATGTTGCATCTCGTTGTAATATTCACAGCCTCCTCTTTATCCCCTGACACCACCACTAGCTTATACCCATCTGTTCTTCTTTCTCTCTCTCTGACACACACACACACACACAGTCACTCACCAACTTTCTCGAGTGATAACAGACATGAATGACGAGAGAGAGAGAGAGAGAGAGAGAGAGAGAGAGAGAGAGAGAGAGAGAGAGAGAGAGAGAGAGAGAGAGAGAGAGAGAGAGAGAGAGAGAGAGAGAGAGAGAGAGAGAGAGAGAGAGAGAGAGAGAGAGAGAGAGAGAGAGAGAGAGAGAGAGAGAGAGAGAGAGAGAGAGAGAGAGAGAGAGAGAGAGAGAGAGAGAGAGAGAGAGAGAGAGAGAGTATATATATCCGTCACATGATACTTTAGACTCCATTCCTTTCTTGTTTTTGTTGTTGTTTTTTCGGTATTATACTTTCCCTGTCTTTTTTTATCTTTTTTTTTATTTACATTCCTTTTTTTTACCACCTGGGGACACACGGGGCTCGTAAACCATGGGGGGGGGACATCCTGGAGGGGGAAGGGCCGAGGAAGGGGATTTCCAGTAGTTATTAGCAATTTACAGTGACTGGTGTGTGTGTGTGTGTGTGTGTGTGTGTGTGTGTGTGTGTGTGTGTGTGTGTGTGTGTGTGTGTGTGTTCTTTTAATTCGTTGTAAAAGTACATAAAATATTCACGCCTCCTGAAGAAGCGCAACGAATACACTACTACTACGTTTATTATTATTATTATTATTATTATTATTATTATTATTGTTATTGTTATTGTTATTATTATTATTATTATTATTATTATTATTATTATTATTATTATTATTATTATTATTATTATTACTACTATTCATTTTAGGTGAGGGAACATTGGCTAGGAAGCGCGTGTATACTTTATTTTTGACTAGCTTGATTTAACTAGCGACTCTCTTTTTTTTCTTTAGTGAGGAAAAGAATGTTATGGTCTATGTGAGGGTTGAAGGTGATGTAATGGAGCATATGCTAACCTACACGTGGCCTCGGTGCTCAGGTCCATCGCATTGGCCCTTTAGCTTGTGGTGAGAAAAAACCCATTCATTACCCGGGACACAGGGCCAGTGTGATATCCGGGTAACTACAGTTTGCCTTCCTCAGGTTTCCCTAAGTGCAGGTTTCCCCAAGTGCAGGTTTCCCCAAGTGCAGTTTTATCGACCATCACGAGAGGAAGGCTGAACAGCTGGGTGGGCTGCATGCCGACCCCCCGGGCTGAGACGAACCCCGGGCCTGAGGATTAGGAGGTAGACATGCGAAACACACACACACACACACACACACACACACACACACACACACACACACACAGACACACACACACACACTATTATTATTATTATTATTATTATTATTATCTTTACTATTATTAGTGTTATTATTGTTATTTCTATTTTCATTTTATTATCAATCATATTTTTTGTTTATTTGTTTCATTCATTTCATTAAATCGTCCACTGATGTATATTTTCAGCTCTAGGGCTGCCTGGTTCTTACAATAAACCGTTTATTATTATTATTATTATTATTATTATTATTATTATTATTATTATTATTATTATTATTATTATTATTATTATTATTATTATTATTATCATTATTTACACACACACACACACACACACACACACACACACACACACACACACACACACACACACACACACACACACACACACACACACACACACACTCACTCACTCACTCACTCACACACACACACACGCAGGGGACCACGCCTCTGCACGAAGGACGTCCGACGCATCGTAACGGATGTTTCCACGAAGATGAACGCAAAAGGCAAAAAAAAAAATCAATGAAACCACCAAGCAAACGGCACGCAGAAACCTTGAGTCAATTTTTAGACTTAATAAAGGGCTTCCGAAAATTACCATGTTCCTTATCTTTCTACTTTTTATTTATTATTTTACTTATTTTTACACAGTTATATACCGGATTTATTTTACGTATTATTGATCCGTGTAAATGTTTAAGCGAAAGAAGAAGAGATTTAAGGGAAGAAGAAGGGGAAAAAAGAGAGAAAAAATTAGAAGAAGGAGAAGAGATTAATGTGAAGAAGAGAGGAACAGCAAAAAGACCGAAGACAAATAGAGGACTAAGAAGATAAGAAGAAAAGGAGATAAAAAATAAGAGGAACGAACTAGTGAAGAAGAAATAATGATGAGAAATATGAATAGAAAAAATAATGAGGAGGAAAATTTAATTATGAAAAGAAAATGTATACAAGAAAAAGTGAAGAAGAAATGATGAAGAGAAATAAGAACATCAAAAGATAATGAAGAAGAAATTATGAAAAGAAAAACTAATACAAGAAAAAAAGTGAAAAAGGAATGATGAAGAGAAAGACGAATACAAGAAAATTTAATAATGAAGAAGAAAATTAGTGAAGACAAAAATAAACACAACAAAATAACATAAAAAATAAAGAACGGAGAAAGACAAATACAACAAATAGTAAAGACGAAACGATTAAAAGAAAGAAGGATACAAGAAAATTTAATAATAAAGAAGAAAATTAATGAAGACAAAAATACACACATCAAAATAACATGAAAAATAAGGAACGGAGAAAGACAAATACAACAAAGAGTAAAGAAGAAACGATTAAAAGAAAGATTAAAACAAGATAATTTAATAATGAAGAAAGGATAAAGAAATAATGATAATAAAAATAAACAACAAAACACCTCCACAATTCAGACATCATCTCCACGCATCTTAACCCCTAATTAAACAGGTAAATTGCAGCCATTAGCGTCAGGAATCACCACCTTTGTCTTTCCGCCTTGGAGACTCTGCCAAAACAAATATTTCTTTTAGATTAGCACGATGATGATTATGATGATGAAGATGAAGAGGAGGAGGAGGAGGAAGAGGTGAAGATTATGATGATGATGATGGTAGTGAGAGAGAGAGAGAGAGAGAGAGAGAGAGAGAGAGAGAGAGAGAGAGAGAGAGAGAGAGAGAGAGAGAGAGAGAGAGAGAGAGAGAGAGAGAGAGAGAGAGAGAGAGAGAGAGAGAGAGAGAGAGAGAGAGAGAGAGAGAGAGAGAGAGAGAGAGAGAGAGAGAGAGAGAGAGAGAGAGAGAGAGAGAGAGAGAGAGAGAGAGAGAGAGAGAGAGAGAGAGAGAGAGAGAGAGAGAGAGAGAGAGAGAGAGAGAGAGAGAGAGAGAGAGAGAGAACGACTATAAACGAGACTAAACGAAATAAAACAACCCAGCACAACAGATAACAACACCCTCGTAAAATTAAAAAGGAAGCTAAAAATATCGTGTTTTCGCCCGGGATCGAACCGGGGACCTTGCGCGTGTGAGGCGCACGTGATAACCACTACACTACGAAAACGCTGAAAAAGTTTAACTATAGATATAATAAAGAACTGCAGTAGAGTAGCCACCACAGATGTTTTACCGTAGCTCCGTGTGTGTGTGTGTGTGTGTGTGCCGTCAGTCCCGTCAGGCGTCACCGCGGGTCGTCATTAGGGCGTCAAGGTTCTTCGTGTTAACGTAGCGAATGTGACTTTTGTTTCCTCGGGGACAGTATCGGCGCGGCGGGCGTGGCGGACAGGGGTGAAATTTTATTGTTATTTGGTAAAGAATTCATAAAAGGGAGTTATAATGCGTCTATCATTTATCTATTATTATTATTATTATTATTATTATTATTATTATTATTATTATTATTATTATTATTATTATTATTATTATTATTACTATTATTGTTATTGTTATTGTTATTATTATTATTATTATTATTATTATTATTATTATTATTATTATTATTATTATCATTATTATTGTTATTGTTATTGTTATTGTGATTGTTATTGTTATTGTTATTATTATTATTATTATTATTATTATTATTATTATTATTATTATTACCACCTGGAATCTAATAATGAGGCTGCCCGCTTTAGGGATTTAATCAGGTTGTCAGGCATTATAAATATCTTGAGGAGATTAAAGCACATACGAAAGGACGGGGTCGTTCAATTTACTTCTGATGTAACAAGGTAATGGTCAAAGCGATTTTTAAATGAGGTGATCGTTTTTGCATTAACTAATTCCCTTGAAGGTTGTTCCAGTGGCCAGTAACTCGGTTCGAGGGAGAGAAAATAAAACTCATTAATATCTGTACCATATCGCCACGGTTGAATCGGCAGCCCGTTATTCATAGCTCTTGGGCGTTGGGGATCAGAAAACCTTAGGGCCGTATTCTTAAACCCTTCGGACCCCTAGCACACATATTTGACAAGGCTTTCGTAGGAGTTTTGGGCATTTTTCATGGGTAGTTTAATGGCCCTGGTGGTAGTGTGACCTTTCTCCTGTGCCATGTACGTGAAGAAACAGTCATAAAAACCCGATTTACCTCCTTTTTGGACTTTGGAAATAGTTGATGTGGGAGGGGGAAGCGTCTGAGAATATGGACCTAACTAGAGTGACCGACGCTGCTGAGGAACTTGAAGACCTGCACCAAACCCAATGAAACCCTCACGTGATCGTTTCTTTCCCAGGGTAGAAGTCGCTTGAGTCCTTCTTGATAGCGCTGAGCCTCGAGGGTGGTATCATTTTCTGAGGAGGAGGAGGAGGAGGAGGAGGAGAAGGAGGAGGAGGAGGAGGAGGAGGAGGAGGAGAAGGAGGAGAAAGATGAGGAGGTGGAGGAA
This sequence comes from Eriocheir sinensis, assembly GCF_024679095.1. Taxonomy (NCBI): domain Eukaryota; kingdom Metazoa; phylum Arthropoda; class Malacostraca; order Decapoda; family Varunidae; genus Eriocheir; species Eriocheir sinensis. The sequence goes on along the minus strand of NC_066526.1, from coordinate 465,509 downwards.
AAAGAAGGCTGGCAGGTTGATTACAGGTTGAGAGAGTGCTAAAGGGACTGAAAATAATCTTGAACTACAAAGAACAACAACTCGACTCTCTCCACGGACGGGACGAAAACAAAGAAGTAATAAAGTAAAGGAAATAATAAAGCAAAGAATAAAGTAAAGAAGCAATAAAATAATGAATAAAGTAATGAAGTAACAAAGTAAAAAAGTAACAAAGCAAAGAAATAAAACGTAAAGTGTTAATTAAGTAAAGAAGTAAAAAAAATAAGCAATAACGTAAAAAAGTAATAAAATCTAGAATAAAGTAAAGAAAGTTTTATGATTGTAATGGTGAAGAGGAGATGCATGATGGTGATGATGATGACGAGGAAGAGGAGGAGGAGGAGGAGAGGAGGAAGAGGAGGAGGAGGAGGTGAAAAGGCAGACCAATCAAGCGTGACTCAATCAGCTGCGCCAGGTAAACCCAACCCCAAGGTCACGTGTCAGGGTGCTGGGTACACACACACACACAC
>NC_066526.1:435000-460000 GCF_024679095.1 Eriocheir sinensis | reverse complement strand
ATGGAGGTAAGGAGAGAGCGGTAAGGGAAAGAGGAGAGAAAGAGAGAGAAAAGGAGGAGGAGAGTGGTTTGAGGATGAAGGTGGGGAAAGAAGAGAGAGAGAGAGAGAGAGAGAGAGAGAGAGAGAGAGAGAGAGAGAGAGAGAGAGAGAGAGAGAGAGAGAGAGAGAGAGAGAGAGAGAGAGAGAGAGAGAGAGAGAGAGAGAGAGAGAGAGAGAGAGAGAGAGAGAGAGAGAGAGAGAGAGAGAGAGAGAGAGAGAGAGAGAGAGAGAGAGAGAGAGAGAGAGAGAGAGAGAGAAGAAAAATGGAAAATAAAGGAAGACGAAAGAGGAGGAAAGAGAGAAAGACGTAAGAAGAAAGAAAGAAAGAATAGAAGACGATGAAGAAGGAAAAAGATAAGGAAACAGGATCGAAGGAGAGATGTTTGATAAAGAGAAGGGGAAAGAGGAGATAAAGAAGGGAGGAGGAAGAAAACAAGATGAAAAGGGAAGAGAAGACGGGAAAGACTGATAAAGAATGATGGAATGATGAAAAAGGGGATGAGGAGATAAAGAAAGGAAGGAGGAGGAAGAAAACGATAAAAAGAGAAGAGAAGATGAAGGGAAAGACTGATAAAGGATGATGGAAAGAAGATAAAGGAGATGAGGAGATAAAGAAAGGAAGGAGGAGGAAGAAAAAATATAGAAAGGGAACAGACGAAGGGAAAGATGAAAGGAGAAGGCTGATAAAAGATGATGGAAGGATAATAAAGGAGATGAGGAGATAAAGAAAGGAAGGAGGAGGAAGAAAAAGATAAAAAGAAGATAGGGATGAGGAGGGATGAAGATAAGAAGGGGAAAACTCAAGATAAAATACGTCGAAAGGAAGAGAAAAATAAAAAAGAAGATAGGAAGAAGGAGGAGGAAGAAGAGAAGGAAGATGAAGGAGGGAGAAGAAGGAGGAGAAAGAAAAGGAGGAAGAAAAGGGGGAAGAAAAGAAGGAAGAAGAAGGAGAAAGGAGGAGGAAGAAGAGAAGGAAGAAGGAGGAAGAAAAAGGAGGAAGAAGAGGAGGAGAAAGAAAAAGGAGGAAGAAGAGAAGGAAGAAAAGGAGAAAGAAGGAGGAAGAAGAGAAGGAAGAAGAGAAGGAAGAAGGAGGAGGAAGAAGAGAAGGAGGAAGAAGAGAAGGGAGAAGGAGGAAGAAGAAGGAGGAAGAAGAGAAGGAGGAAGAAAAAGGAGGAAGAAGAAAAGGAAGAAGGAAGAAGAGAAGAAGGAAGAAAAAGGAGGAAGAAGAGAAGGAAGAAGGAGAAAGAAGGAGGAAGAAGAGAAGGAGGAAGAAGAGAAGGAGGAAGAAGAGAAGAAGGAAGAAAAGGAGGAAGAAGAGAAGGAGGAAGAAAAAGGAGGAATAAGAGAAGGAAGAAGAAGGAGAAAGAAGAAGGAAGAAGAGAAGAAGGAAGAAAAAGGAGGAATAAGAGAAGGAAGAAGAAGAAAGAAGGAGGAAGAAGAGAAGGAGGAAGAAAAAGGAGGAAGAAGAGAAGGAAGAAGAAGAAAGAAGGAGGAAGAAGAGAAGGAGGAAGAAAAAGGAGGAAGAAGAGAAGGAAGAAGGAGGAAGAAAAAGGAGGAAGAAGAGAAGGAAGAAGGAGGAAGAAAAAGGAGGAAGAAGAGAAGGAAGAAGGAGGAAGAAGAAGGAGGAAGAAAAAGGAGGAAGAAGAGAAGGAGGAGGAAGAAGAGAAGAAAGAAGAAGGAGAAAGAAGAAGGAAGAAGAGAAGGAGGAAGAAAAAGGAGGAAGAAGAGAAGGAAGAAGGAGGAAGAAGAAGGAGGAAGAAAAAGGAGGAAGAAGAGAAGGAAGAAGGAGGAAGAAAAAGGAGGAAGAAGAGAAGGAAGAAGGAGGAAGAAAAAGGAGGAAGAAGAGAAGGAAGAAGGAGGAAGAAGAAGGAGGAAGAAAAAGGAGGAAGAAGAGAAGGAGGAGGAAGAAGAGAAGAAAGAAGAAGGAGAAAGAAGAAGGAAGAAGAGAAGGAGGAAGAAAAAGGAGGAAGAAGAGAAGGAAGAAGAAGGAGAAATAAGAAGGAAGAAGAGAAGGAGGAAGAAAAAGGAGGAAGAAGAGAAGGAAGAAGGAAAAAGAAGGAGGAAGAAGAGAATGAGGAAGAAAAAGGAGGAAGAAGAGAAGGAAGAAAAGGGAGAAAGAAGAAGGGATTTTTTTCTCATTTATCTTTTTTTCCCTTTACTGAAAAAAAAAATAGATGAGTGAGTTCCAAGGTAGCAGGTGAGAGGGGCAGGTGTACAGCAGGTAAGCAGATCACGTCAGCAGGTAAATGATGAAGCAGAGTCGATTAAGTAGATAGATACCTGTGTCCATAGAGCAGGTGTGAGGGGCGGGCAGGATAAGCAGATTAGCAGGGCAGATAGGTGAGTCAGCAGGCAGTCCCTTGTATGTATGGTCAGGGGCAAGGAGGTTTAATGGGTGTATAGGGAGAGGATTAATGAGGAGCGTGATGGGGATAGATTCAGGCAATGAGGGAGGTGAGGTGAGGTGAGGTGAGGTGAGGTGAGGAGAGAAGAGCTGAAAAGAGAAAACAAGTGGATAAGAGAAGAGAGGAGAAGTGAAGAGAAGAGAGGAGAGAAGAAGAGCAAAAAAAATGAACAGAAAACAAGAGAGGAAGGAAGACTGAAAAGAAAAGGAAAGGAAAGGAGAGGAAAGGAGAGAACAGGAGAAGAGAGGAAAAGAGAAGACAGGAAACGAGTGGAAAAAAGACAACGAAAAGGACATGGAGAAAAAAATAAAGAAAACTAGATAAGATGATGATTTACAGTATACAACCTCCTCCTCCTCCTCCTCCTCCTCCTCCTCTTTTTCTCTCTTATCTTTTCATTCTATCTCTTCCTCTATCGTATTACTTTTTTCCTTTCTCCTCCATGATTCCCTTTCTTTTCTTTCCCTCCATTCTCCCCTCCTCCTCGTCCTCCTCCTTCTCCTCCTCCTCCTCCCCGTGTTTACTTGTGTTCTCCGTCTCCACGCTGGAAAAACAATCGCCTTCGAGGGGATATGATTCAGGTCTTCCAAGTGCTTAAAGAACTTCAATAACGTCGACCACTCCAAGTTTTTTTTTTTAGCTACCCATCAACTCAAGAACTAGAAACAACGGTCGACCTATTATACCCTCGCAATGAGCCAATCGCCTTTCTGTTGCCTGTCTTTCCATGTTTCCACGTTTCCTCCCCTCCTCTTTCCCTTCACCCCTACTTGAGAGGAGGCAAAAACAGGGTGGAGGAAACAGAAGAAGAAGAAGAAGGAGAGGGAGAAGAAAGGAAGAGAAAGGTCAACACGAGGCCAAACCACGTGACCACCTCCGTTTGTTTGGGTTACCTCTTCCTCCTCCTCCTCCTCCTCCTCCTCCCTCCTCTTTCCTCCTCCTACTCCTTCTGTTATATATCCATCTTCAAGTTCTCCTCTTCTTGTTCTCCTCTCCTCCTCTTCCTCCTCCTCCTCCTCTATCTCCTCTATCTCCTCCTGCTTCAACATCATATCAACTAGAGTAGAAATGCAACGTTTTGGAGTCTTCTGATTAATGTAAAATCACTTAGGTTTAAGGACAGACCACCAAGTCTGGACCATGGGGTCTGTGTGGTCTGATTTTCTATGTAAATCTATGTAAATCCACCTTCTCTTCTATATTTATCTTCATGTTCTCCTTCCTCCTCTTCCTCCTTCTCTTTCTGCTCCTCCTCCTCCTCCTCCTCTATCTCCTCCTCTATCTCCTCCTGCTTCTCCTCCTTCTCTTCTATATCTATCTTCATGTTCTCCTTCTTCCTCTTCCTCCTGCTCCTCCTCCTCCTCCTCCTCCTCCATGTTGGTAAAGGTCAGACAATGGTGTGTGTGTGTGTGTGTGTGTGTGTGTGTGTGTGTGTGTGTGTGTGTGTGTGTGTGTTTAGGCTTACTTTACGTCCCCAGGAGAATACAGCTGCCTTTCTATTCCTTCCTTTCATCTATTGTATTCTTGATCAGCCTTTTCTTCCTATTTCTTCATTTTTATTTATTCATTAATCTTTATTCCATTTTCGTTTTCATGAGGTCACTTTTATTAACTATTTATAAGAGTGATCTTTTTTCTAGATTATTTTTGTGTGTGACTCTCTCTCATTATATATGTATGTATGTATGTATGTATGTATTTAAGTAGGTGAGTATGTATGTATGTATGTATGTATGTATGAATGTATGTATGTATGTCTCTGTCTTTGTTTGTCTCTCTCTCTCTTTTTTTTCTTTCTTTATTTTTACATCTTACATATTGTAAATGTGTGCATATATGTTGATGAGCGGGCAACGGCCCGCCGCTGGGTCTCTCTCTCTCTCTCTCTCTCTCTCTCTTTGGTCACTGAATATGGTCGTGGGCCCAAAGTTCGCATTTTTTCCTTCACTCTTGACAAATGTTCTTTTCCATCTCTTTTATCACTTTCATTATTATTTTTTCTTTCTTCCTCATTATCATAACAATAATTTTTTTCTCGTTTTTTTCCTTATTCTTTTTTTTTATTGTATCGTAATTAAATTGTTTTCATCGTTTTTTATTCATTTTATTTTTATTAACTATTGTCTTCTTTCTCTCTTCTCTTATCATCATCCTATTTATATTATTATTATCATACGTCCATTATTCGTTTTTATTCCTGCTCCTCCTGCTTATCCTCCTCCTCCTCCTCTTACTTCTCCTCCTTAAATTAAACAACGCGAGAAAAAAAAAAAAAACATGCTTGACTTGGTTCTTGTGACCGACCTTGACCACAGACACTACTACTACTAATACTACCACCACTACTACGACTGCTACTACTACTACTACTATTATTACTATTATAACTACTACTACGATTACTATTATAACTACTACTACTACTACTACTACTTCTATTACTACTACTACTACTACTACTACTACTACTATTACTACTGCTACTACTTACTACTACTACTACTACTACTACTACTACTACTCTAACTACTGCTACAAAACCACCACCACCACCAACAACAACAACAACAACTACTACTACTACTACTACTACTACTTTTTTTAACATAATACTACGGGCCTCCATCTATTAGAGATGCGTTGTGAGCGGTATATTCTCTCATATCCTTTCACAAAGCAATTCATTGGCCCCACCCCGCCAATGACTGTGGCCGACAACCATCTTTATTTAATATTACAAACCTTACTAAACATATTATTTTTAAGCAAACAGAGCTTGCGGTTGATACGACTATCAACCACCGTCGCCTCAAAGTCCAGGTCGGCAATGCGGGTGGTTTTGGGTGCAGGTGACCTGGTTCCTCTCAGGCAGACCAAGGCTGACCTCAGGAGGGAGAAGGACAGCCTGCATCTCATCCAGGCGACCACACTGCTTTTTGGCTGTTGTTACTACTACTACTACTACTACTACTACTACTACTACTACTACTATTACTACTACTACTCTAACTACTGCTACAAAACCACCACCACCACTAACAACAACAACAACAACAACAACTGCTACTACTACTACATCTACTACTACTACTACTACTACTACTACTACTACTACTACTACTACTATTACTACTATCACCAAATCCACCGAAACCAACCTTACAAAAACAAAACCAACGTCAATAATATGCAAGTAAAGGTACAAATAAGGACAGCGCAGTAAAGGTTTAAGCATAAGAGCAACAAATACCTCTTAAGTTACTCCTCTCCTCGCCTTCCCTCCCGCCCACAGGTGACACTGGGAACGAGCACACCTTTACCCAACCTAGCCTTGCCTTTACCTGCATCTTTGGACAACGCCTGGTGATTGCTTTAGGAGGGTGATCATAAGCTGCATATATATGATTTCTTTGTCTCTCTCTGTGCCTGTCTCTTTGTTTCTGTCTTTGTATTTCTCGTTTGCGTTCTCGTTCTCGTTCTCGCTTTCTCGTCCTCTCTCTCTCTCTCTCTCTCTCTCTCTTCTGTTATTTTCTTTATCTCTTATTTCTATGTCATTTCTCTCTCTCTAATGCAAAGGACATTGCTAAATTAGAAGGTGTTCAGCGTCGGGCAACAAAAATGATCCCTTCCTTGCGCAACAAATCTTACGAAGAAAGGCTTTCCACCCTTAATATGTTCTCTCTTGAGAAACGTCGCCTCCGAGGAAAACTGATCGAATGTTTTAAAATACTTAATGGTTTCACGAATGTAGACAGAACAAAATTGTTTATGATCGATGACACTTTGCGAACGAGGAACAATGGCATAAAACTCAAATGTAGACAAGTAAATTCAGACTGCACCAAATTTTTCTTCACCAACGTTGTAGTGCGAGAATGGAATAAGCTCCCACCATCAGTGGTCCAGTGTAACACGATTGACTCTTTTAAAAACAAGCTCGACCGTCACTTCCTTCAACTTAATATTAACTAGAGTAGAAATGCAACGTTTTGGAGCCTTCTGTAGAATTAGGTTTAAGGACAGACCACCTAGTCTGGACCATGGGGTCTGTGTGGTCTGATTATCTATGTAAATTTCTCTCTCTCTCTCTCTCTCTCTCGAACTTAACAGGAAACACCGAGCGATTTGAACTCCGAAGGGAAAATGAGCAGCAGGAAACAAATAAAAAGAGAAATCAAACTAAATAAAATCAACAATAAAAAAAATTATACTTCTGAATGAAAATTAAAGAGATAGAAAAGAGTGACATTATCCTCCTCTTCATTGGGAGCAAAAGAAGAACACTATATCAACGGAAGAATGTGCCAGGAATTTGAACTCCTAAGGGAAAATGAGCACAAGGAAACGAAGGAAATTAAATATAAAGTAGCAAGTAGTAGTTTTCGGGTTCCATGAAGTGAAATTATAAGAATAGCGGTGGAGTAACCAGTGAAGGAATGACCAAACAGTAGAAAATATATATACTACAGTGGAAAACATTATGGAATAGTGAAAAAATAAAGAAAAATACATCTACAGGGTAAAAAGAAAAGACTCAATAAACGTGAAACATACAAGGTGAAAACATGTTCGTGATATTCCAGAACATATTAAGAATTTTTCAATACAACTTTTTTCTTCCTTTTTTTGTGTCGTATTGTGTGTTATGATCGCTTTCTCTAATTTAGGACCAATAACAACAATAACAGCAACAACAACAGCAATAGCTAAGACAGTACAGATAGCAACAGTAATAATAATAATGATGAAAATAATGATAATCGAAATAACGTTGGGACATTCTCGCTTGGTTGGTTGGAGGAGAAAGGACGCAAGGCTGTACTGAGGCGAGTGTGTTCCCGTCAAGCTTCCCTTCAGGCGAACCTGGTCTGGAATACACTCACTTCAGGACTCCCTTGTTTCCTCTCTCCTCCTCCTCCAATAACAAAAATAATAACAATAGTAACGATAGTAGTAGCAGTAGTAGTAGTAGTAGTAACGATAGTAGTAGTAGTAGTAGTAGTAGTCGTAACAGTAGTAGTTTTAGTGAAAGTAGCCTATAAAAAATGAAATATAAAAAAATATCATTAGGGGAAATCAGAAACATCACAAATATCAGTAAATAAAAACTGATGTGACGATGAAAAAAACAAAAACATAAATAAGATGAGAAAGACAGAAAATGACGAGGTAAGAAAATACATGAATAAGAAATAAAATAAAATAAATATATAAAAAACAAACAAACAAAAAAGTAGGAAAAAGACAAGAAAAGCCTTCACTCTCGCGGCTGAAAAAGTAAAGTGAGTAAAATGTCAAAGAAAATTATGGCTTACAATGTGCAGAGCCGACAAGGACACGCAAATTGATAGGGGAAGATGCTGGAAAATGCCCCCGCCCTTTGTATAAGACTTAGGAATATATAGAAAGGAGAAGGGAGAATGATAGATAGATAGATAGATAGACAGATAGATAGATAGAGAGATGAAAGTGAGAATGAATGAAAGAAAGAAAGAAAGGAAAATAAAGAAAAAGAAGGAGGGAAAGTAAGTTGAGGTGAAGAGTTAAAAGGGAATACAAAGAGAAAGAAAAGAAGAGAAAAAGAAAGAAAGAAAGAAAGAAAGAAAGAAAGAAGCAAAGAAAGTTAGGGTGATGAATGAAAAGGTAATAAAATGGGAGAAAAGAGAAAAAAGAAAGAAAGAAAGAAAGAAAGAAAAAAAAGAAAGAAAGCAAGCAAGCAAGCAAGAAAGAAAGAAAGAAAGAAAGAAAGAAATTGTGTCAAATAAAGAAAGATAGGAGTGAATATGGAACAAAAGAGTACTGTTCAAATTTGGGAGAGAGAGAGAGAGAGAGAGAGAGAGAGAGAGAGAGAGAGAGAGAGAGAGAGAGAGAGAGAGAGAGAGAGAGAGAGAGAGAGAGAGAGAGAGAGAGAGAGAGAGAGAGAGAGAGAGAATAACAAAGTCTCTCAGCGTGGCAACAAAAATCTAATAAACATGGTCATTTTTTTTTTGCGTCTTGACAGAAAGCTAACAAACGAGAGTGAGTCTGATATTACAAAACAAATCGAACCATTTTCTCTCTCTCTCTCTCTCTTGTCTTTTTTTCTCTTTTCTCTCTTTGTATTCCATTTAAACTCGTCACATCAACATTTTTCTTTTTTCTTTCTTTCTCTCTCATTCTTTTTCTTTTTTCCTTTTTCTTTCTTTTTCTTTCTTTTCCTTTCTTTCTTTCTCTCTTTCTTTCTTGAAATCAAATTTTACGTAGCTAAGAAGAAAGAATGTAGGTCATAAAACACACACACACACACACACACACACACACACACACACACACACACACTCACAATGGTATACACAAACAAAGCCTTCAGACACTTACTTATACAAACACATACATACAAACACACACACACACACACACACACACACACACACACACACACACACACACACACACACACACACACACACACACACACACACACACACACACACACACACACACACACACACAACAGAGGTTTCTAAGATACGGCAGAGTTCAGTCCGTCGCGCGCCACTGTAACCTTAGACCAAACACACACACACACACAGGACCTGATTTATGAAGTGCCGAGGATACATGAAGACGAGGGAAGACGGGGGAAGGAGAAAAAAATTGGGGGTATGAAAATATTGATATGAAGGAGGAGGAGGAGGAGGAGGAGAAAGGGGAGGAAGGACCGCAGATACATGAAGACGAGGGATTGAGAAAAAAATGGGGGTAGGAAAACACTACTAAGAAGAAGGAGAAGAAAGATGAAGATGATAATGAGGAGGAGAAGGAAGAGGAGGAGGAGGAACAAGAGAGAGCATTATACTAGAGATAATTTATAGCGACAAGATTAAAAAGGAAAATAAAGAGAATAAAAATAGATAGCAAAAAAAATATATAAAACAAAGACGAAAAAAATGAACACAGAAGAAAACATAGACGAGAGAGAGAGAGAGAGAGAGAGAGAGAGAGAGAGAGAGAGAGAGAGAGAGAGAGAGAGAGAGAGAGAGAGAGAGAGAGAGAGAGAGAGAGAGAGAGAGAGAGAGAGAGAGAGAGAGAGAGAGAGAGAAACTAAATATAGATGCGGACAACGCGTGCAATGAGGCCGCGGCGAGGTCAGCAGGTCAGCCTATGGAGGTCATGAGGGAAGGGCAGAGGTCAGGCCAGCAGGTGAAGGGGCAGTGAAAAGTCCAGGTGTGTGTGTGTGTGTGTGTGTGTGTGTGTGTGTGTGTGTGTGTACGTGACGGTGAGAGAGGAAGTGAGAGGGTGTTTCATGTATGCTTAAGGTGTGTGTGTGCTATGGAAAGTCCGTGTGTGTGTGTGTATGTGTGTGTGTGTGTGGTCATGGATTAGTGTTACGAAACCTATTTTTCTTTCCCTCTTTCATCAACCTGTATTCCTACTTTCCTTTTTTTTTCTTTTTCTTGCTGGTCCTTTACCTCTTCCTTCACTTCTTAGAACCTTCACCTCTCCTTCTCCTCCTTTCTCTCTCGCTCCCGTTCTATAATTTTGGGTGTTTCCTATAGTGCCGGTAGGGTTTCTTGAGGGGCCTCTTTTAGCGACCCCAGTCCGTTAGTGGCGCAGGCGAATCTTATTTATAGTGGATGCCGTGATGTATGACTCTTGCTTGGCACATGCTGACCCCGGTGCCCCTCTTGAACGAAGCTGCTGAAGTTAGGGTTAATTGAAGATCTGGGCAGTATGTGGATAATCTTCCGACACTTTACGATGGTTGAAAACTGTCAGTGTGCATCGGTGGACTCGAAGCTAGGTCCCCGAGCTTACCACGCCCACACGCTAACCACTCGGCCACACCGCCTCTATCTGTGTCTCCTCCCTAACCTTGTCCCGCTTGCAAGTTCATCCTATTGCATTCTTTCCATCAATGTCTTCCTTTCTCTTCCTCTCTCCCCCTCCCTCCTTCTCCTTCCCTTCTTCTCTTTGGACACGTTCACAAGTAAGGTCACTTCTGTTACACGTGTCTGATGGAGAAATATCGAACTTTAATGATATTTTTCTTCATCATATTATGGTTTTCATTAAATTTTCCTTCTATCTTTTATGGCAAATGTCCATGTCATACGATTTTATTAGACATGGCTGATCGATGTGTGTGCGTGTGTGTGTGTGTGTTTATTTTCTCTCTCTATCTATTTATCTACCTACCTATCTATATATCTATTCAACTTATCCTTCGTTTCCTCCTCCTCCTCCTCCTCCTTTTCTTCCATATTATCATCATCATCATCATCATCATCATCATCATCATCATCATTATCATCATCTTCTTGTTCCTCTTTTTCTTCCTTCTTTTCCTTCTTCAGCTTCTTCTTCTTGTTCTTCTTCTTCATTTGAGAAAGTCGAAATATTGTCTTCTTAATATAAAAAAACATCTTGAGAAAGTTTAACTAATATTTTTTACTATTTTTTCTAACTTTTCCTCCGTCCACAACACCCACGGGATTTTTTTTTTTATTATTGTCTTATTTTTCTCTTTTTTTTTCTCGTTAATCTTCAACAACACTGAGATATAATAAGTGCGTTGTGAAAGCGGGCGAGATGATGACGGTGTGTGTGTGTGTGTGTGTGTGTGTGTGTGTGTGTGTGTGTGTGTGTGTGTGTGTGTAATTGTTGGAAGAGAGATTGCCCCAACAGTGGATCTCTCTCTCTCTCTCTCTCTGTTTCTTCTTTTTTTTACGTTCCGGTCTATAGCGCTGGTAGGCTTCCTTGGTGGGGCCTGATGGTCGGCCCCGGCCCGTTATAGCGCAGGCAAGTGTTCATAGTGGCGCCATCTTACTTTGACTCATGCTACCCCCCAGAACTCATCTTTGAGCCTCTCTTCAGAGAAAGAATCTAAAGTCCGGGTTGATAGGTGGTTTTCAGGGCAGCATGAGGTTAGTTTTAGGCCACTCGGCGGTGACTGAAAAATCCCAGCTGTGAAGGCGGGCAGGACTCGAACCCGCTAACCACTCAGCCACCGCTTCCCCAATCTATCTATCTATCTATCTATTATCTGTCTATCTATCTATCTATATATCTCTATGTATGTATGTATGTATGTATGTATGTATGTATCTATCTCTATGTATCTATCTATCTATCTGTCTTCCACACACACAAAGGGAGTGACATAACCGACAAAGCAACACGTGTCTGGTAGTACGTGCGTGTGTGCTCTGTATATATACACATCTCTTTCATATTTATGCTTCCGTTATGTCTCATCTGCCGCCAAACAAACAGAAAGGTCCACATCCCGTCCAGTCTGTGTCTCATTCACCAGCGTCACCACGTCCTTAGATAATAGGCGAATGCGAGCTTCTGTACTGTTGTTTTCTTGACCTTTGACGATGCTGGGTTTGTGTTCATTTCCTGTGTTTTTCTTTATTTTTGGAGGATTTTGTTTTTATGTATTTATTTTCTCGTTTTCATTCTTGTTTTCTTAATTTTGGAGGATTCTGTCTTCGTTTTCATTCTGTTTTCTTGTGTTCATTATTGTTTTTATTATTTTTTCTTGTCTTCATTCGTGTTTTCATTCTTGTTTTCTTTGTTCACTTTTGTTTTCATTCTCTTTTTCTTAATTTTGGAGGATTCTGTCTTCGTGTTCATTCTGTTTTCTTGTGTTCATTATTGTTTTCATTCTTTTTTCTTGTCTTCATTCATGTTTTCATTCTTGTTTTCTTTGTTCACTTTTGTTTTCATTATTGTTTTCATATTTTTGAGGATTTTGGGTTTGTTTTCATTCTTGTTTTCTTACTCTTGGAGGATTCTCTGTTTGTTATAATTCTTTTTTCCCTGTTTTCTTTCTTGTCTTCATTCTTATTTCCTTATTCATGGACAATTTTGTATTTATCTGAATGTATAACCCGGTAGCAGCAACGGGTCAAATTTGTGGCTTTACCGTGAACCAGCGACGAGACGAATTTTTGCCCTGATATAAATCCCCAAAAATAGATGATGCATAAACTGATCACAAATGCGTTGATATATATTACGAAACGGTTTGCGTGACTGATGTTTTTTTCTCATTTTTCTCGCTTAGAGGGGCCTTTAAGAAACATGTTAAAGTCAACTGCATGCATTCAGTGTCATCACCAGATACGGATCAGTGTGCCTGGATTCGAATCCCGGCCCGGGCAGTCGGCGTGCAGCCCACTCAACTCTTCATCCTTCCTGTCGGGCTGGTCGAAAAATGTGTACCTGGGGAAACCTGGGGAAAGTACACTGTGGTAATGCGGACGCTGCACTGGCCCTGTGTTGGGTTAAGGGTTTTCTCCCACGAGACTCAAGGACCAACGGGACGGAGATGAGCACCGCCGCCACGCGCATCTATAGCATATGACTTGTTTCCTACTTTATTTTTTTTAACCATGTGTTACGCGTGTTAACCATTCGTCGACTGTGGAATCTATTTTCTCTTCTTTCTCCTCCTTTTCCATTTCCTTCTTCTCCTCTTCCTCCTCCTCCTCCTCCTCCTCCTTATCTTTTCACTCTTCTTCTTCCTCTATCGTAGTACTTTTATCCCCTTCTCCTCCATTATTCCCTTCCTTTTCTTTCCCTCCACCGTCTCCCCCCCTCCACCCCCCCCACACACTCCTGCAATACAGCCCTCCCATAACACAACACTACGACACACCTTCCTGTCACTTCCCTCCGCAAACACACGGCTAGGGACAAAGTGACGCGTGTTTACCTGGGCCGACGGGACAGGTGTGTGGCGGAGGTGTGAAGGGAACAAACACACAGCCAGGTGACGGAAGGAAGGTGTGCAACGTGTAGGTAAATAACACCTCGGAGTCTTGTCCTTCCTTCGTGTGGGAGGGGAAAAACTAAGGGTCATATTTTTAAACGTTCCGGGTTCCCATTACGACTATATTTCAAGCCCACAGAGAAGATTAAGCGGGCGACTATTTTCTAGGCCCTCAGAGAAGATTAGCCGGACTATTTTCCAAGCTCACTGAGAAGATTAACCGGAGGACTATTTTCTAAGGTCACAGAAGATTAACCGCACAACTATTTTCCAAGCCCACTGAGAAGATTAACCGCACGACTATTTTCTAGGGCCACAGAGAAGATTAACCGCCGACTATTTTCTAAGGCCTGAGAGAAGATTAACCGCACGACTATTTTCTAGGGCCACAGAGAAGATTAACCGCCGACTATTTTCTAAGGCCTGAGAGAAGATTAACCGCACGACTATTTTCTAGGCCCACAGAGAAGATTAACCGCCGACTATTTTCTAAGGCCACAAAGAAGATTAACCGCATGACTATTTCATAAGGCCACAGAAAAGATTAACCGGACGACTATTTTCCAGGCCCACAGAAAAGATTAACCGCACGACTATTTTCCAGGCCCACAGAAAAGATTAACCGCATGACTATTTTCTAAGGCCACAGAGAAGATTAACCGCACGACTATTTCCTAAGGCCACAGAGAGGTTTAACTGGAGGACTATTTTCTAAGCCCACAGAGAAGATTAACCGCACGATTATTTTCCAGGGCCACAGAAAAGATTAACCGCACGATTATTTTCCAAGCCCACTGAGAAGATTAACCGCACGACTATTTTCCAAGCCCACTGAGAAGATTAACCGGAGGACTATTTTCTAAGGCCGCAGAGAAGATTAGCCGGACGACTATTCTCCAGACTCTAGAGATGATTAACCGCACGACTATTTTCCAAATCCAGAGAGAACCAGAGGACTATTTTCTAAGGGCACAGGGAAGATTAACCGGGTTTTCATGGGTGATTTTCTCGTTCATGGTGCAGAGGAAAAAAAGTTGGAAAGTTTCGTTTAGTCGGCGCAACATCTGTGGTCATATGCTGGAGAGAGACAGAAGGGGAAAGAATGATAGGAGAAGGGAACAGATCCGAGGAGACGGGACACAACCCCTGATTAATACCTGGTACCCATTCACTGCTGGGTGGACAGGGGCGTAGGGTATCGGAAAAGCCGTCCAAATGTTTCCAGTGGTGCAGAGGACGTGTCAAACTATCACTAGGATCACAAAACAGTCCATGAAAACCCAAGCGACGTCTGCAAGAGGCTTTTCAAAGAGGCGAACCAAGGTGTCGATACGTTTAAGGGCACAGGCTTAACTAACATACAGGTGACGGAAGGAAGGTGTGCAAGGTAATTAACACCTCAAGGTTAATAACATCAGGGAAGTAACTAATATATGACAAAGGTAAATAAATGGTAAGTTAAATAAGGAAGAAGAAATATCTCACCGCCTTTCGTGTCCTTCCTACATCTCTTCCTTATTTCCCTCACTGTGGTATTTCCTGTCGGGTTTTCCATAGTACCTAACTTTCACTTTTTCACTTTTCAGCTTTTATTTTCACGGTCACCAACACTCTCATCACGGCATTTTGTACAATTTTATATTTCACTTCACTTCTCTCCCTTTCCTTCAGATTTTTTTTTCTTATATATATTATCACTGACTTCAAATCCAAATAACATAGAGAGGAATACGGAAGTTGAGTATATTTGTAAATGAGGTCAGTGATGATATATATAGAAAAAAAAAGCTGAAGAAAATTGTATTATGATGCGATGAATTAAATGATTATAGTGAGTTCTTTTTTTTACGTGAACAAACGTATAAAACTTTCATGGTGAGGTCTGATGATCGGCCCCAGTCTGTTGTGGCGCAGGCAAGTGTTTATAGCGGCGCCATCTTGCTTGGCTCGTGCTGCCCCCGGGATCCTCTTTTCGAGAGAATCTAGAGTCCAGGTTGATAGGTTGTCTTCAGGGCAGCACGTGGGTAGTCTTGGGCCACTCAGCGGTGACTGAAAAATTGCCAGCTTGTTTGTCGCGGCTGGCGGGATGCGAACCTATGAATTTTAGAACGTCGCGCCAGTACGCTGTCCACTCAGCCATGCACCATCTCCCTATAATGAGTTCGTGAATATACTTTTTCATTGATAATCACGAGCTCATTATAATAACTTCATCATAATTACATCTTTTTTTTTATTATTTTGCTCTTATCCGTGTATGGTCAAATAATTCAACTGTCTGACGTCAACTCACAATTCCCTCATAATCACGAGTTCACTATAATGACCTCACCACTACATATTTTTCTCGTTATTTCGCTCTTATCCTTGTATAGCCAAATAACAACATAACCGTCTGACATCAACTCACAAATCCCCATTACTTCACCGCCATCAGCCTCACCTAATGAGCCCCGATTCTCCTTTCTAGCAAACGTAAGAGGATCACATACCTTACTGGCGGGTTCATTAGGGGGCTCAGGTGCTCCTTCTGCTCTATAGAGGCTCGGCTGTCCCACGCTTATATGAGTTTTACCTGTGGAGAAAGGGAAAGGGAAATTAGGACCGCATGAAGGATTTTCCATACTTGTTGTTGGTAAGATCTTTTGACGGAGGAAAGACAGGAATGAAGGAAGAAGGGAAGGAAGGAGGGAGAGAAAGGAGGAAGGAAATAGCAAAAGAGAGTAAAGATGGAAATTACACTGATGAGAGACGGAGGAAAGTAAAAAAAATAAATGGGTATCAAAGCAGAAGGAAGGAAAGGGAATGGAGAAAGAAGGATAGGAAGTGAGAGAGAGAGAGAGAGAGAGAGAGAGAGAGAGAGAGAGAGAGAGAGAGAGAGAGAGAGAGAGAGAGAGAGAGAGAGAGAGAGAGAGAGAGAGAGAGAGAGAGAGAGAATGTGTGTATGTGTGTGTGTGTGTGTGTGTGTGTGTGTGTGTGTGTGTGTGTGTCAAGCAGGAACAAATATATAATGACAACATGGCCTCGTGTCTCTCCTATTTGCCTTCCTTTCATCGTCCTTCCTTCCTCTTCGCGTTATTGACGGAGGCACGTAATAACAGGGAGCGACGGCCAATACCAACCGTCATAAACTGAGCCAATACATGATGGTTCCCTTCCCTTTATAAGGAGATATTGGCGTCCAGTCCCCTTCCTTCCCCTGCTCCTTTTTATTCCTATGTATTTCTATGTATGATTTCTAATGTATGAGTGTTTCTATGCGTGTTTCTTTGGTCTTTTTAAAACATATTGCCATCCAGTCCCCTTCCTTCCCCTGCTCCTTCCTATTCCTATGTATTTCTATGTATGATTTATAACGTATGAGTGTTCCTACGTGTGTTTCTTTGGTCTTTTTAAATATATTGGCGTCCAGTCCCTTCCCTTCCTCTCCCATTCTCCTCCCTCCCCTACCCTTCCCCTCTTCCTCCCTCCCCTTCCATTCCCCATTTTCCCTACTCTTCTTATGTATTCCTATGTATGACTGTTCCTATGTATGTTTCTTTGGTCTTGATAAACAGATATTGGCGTCCAGTCCCTTCCCTTCCTCTCCCATTCTTCTCCCTCCCCTCCCCTTCCCCTCTTCATCCCTCCCCTTCTATTCCCGTTTTTCTCTACTCTTCTTATGTATTCCTATGTATGACTGTTCTTATGTATATTTCTTTGGTCTTTGTAAACAGATATTGGGGTCCAGTCCCTTCCCTTCCTTTCCCTTTCTCCTCCCTCCCCTACCCTACCTCCCTTCCCCTCATCCTTCTTCCAACTCCTACGTTTTCCTATGTATGACCTTCTCTGTATATTTCCTTTGCCTTTATGACAAGAAATTTGCGTCCAGTCTCCTCTCTCTCCTCCCTTCCTAATCCTTCTTCTCTATCTGCCCCATTACCATCCCAACCCTACCATCTGTCTTCCCTTCCCCTTCCTCTTCACCTCATCCATCGTGCCTATCCATACACTTATCCCTCATTTTCTTACGTTTGGCCTATAGCGCCGGTAGGCTTTCAATATGAACAAATGTTTTATAGTGACGCCATCTTGCTGGGCACTCATCCACCGCCTCCTCTGATCTTTCATTCCAATCCCATCACTCTAGTCTGACCCTGATCCTTCGCCTCGACCTTCATACTTATCCATAAAGATCCCTTACCGTCCAGTCTTTCCTCTCCATCCTCCTCCTCGCCCCCTGGCAACGCATGAATCCACCCATACAATCAGACACTGTTTACACCTCCTCACATCACCCTCTTCCTCCTTTCCTCCTGTTCCTACCCTACCACTCTTGTCTGTCAAACACCTGTCTTCTCTCCTTTTTCATTGTCTTCCTTATATCCTTGTACCTCCCTGTCTATCCATACATATATCCTTCCTTATTTTTCCCCTATCCATTCACTTGCAAGTCTGACCCCTCCCTCCTGTCATTCCTATCCTTTCTCTCAACCTCCATTTAGCTATTCCAAAAGACCGTCCAACCTCAGAACCCTTCATCCTCTTCCTCGCCTCCCTAGCAACCCATGACTCCACTCATACAATCAGCACGATCAGACACTATTTACACACACGATATGGAGAAACAGTCACGCACACACACACGCCATAAACCTACACGAGGCCCTTGTAGTCCGCGTGCTCGTAAAGATACTGGTAGGAGGGCAAAAGACTGTCATGTATGTACGCCGAGACATATAAACGAACGAGCAGTACACACACACACACACACACACACACACACACACACACACGCGTTAGCCATAATTGAGAGGTAAAAAATGGGATATGGACACAAAGGGTAGACGCGTAGACTAATATATAACACACCCTTGTCCGTGTAGAATAATGATGTCTTGGAAAAAAGTTGGTAAGAAAAAAATAGGAAACAAATATGAAACAGTAGTAGTAGTAGTAGTAGTAGTAGCAGTAGCAGTAGTAGTAGTAGTAGCATTATTATTATTATTATTATTATTATTATTATTATTATTATTATTATTATTATTATTATTATTATTATTAGTAGTAGTAGTAGTAGTAGTAGTAGTAGTAGTAGTAGCATTATTATTATTATTATTATTATTATTATTATTATTATTATTATTATTATTATTATTATTATTATTATTATTATTATTATTATTATTATTATTATTATTATTATTATTATTAGTAGTAGTAGTAGTAGTAGTAGTGGTGGTAGTGGTAGTAGTAGTAGTAGTAGTAGTAGTAGTAGTAGTAGTAGTAGTAGTAGCGTTCAAGTCGTAGGAATGGGGAAATACAGACAAAGGAAGGCTACTCCAGACTTATTAGTGAAAGGGATGAAAGAATAAAAGATACTGGTTGATTCTTGCATTAGGAGGTTGGACAGTTCAGGGGTAGGTTGCTAAAGTAATAAATAAGTCGAGTGCAGCGGGCCGTTAACAAGTTCAGAAGAACATTTAGCATATTGTCGATAGTAGACAGAGAGGGAGGCAACGTTACGGCGGAACTTACGAGGTTGAATACAGTCAGCCAGTCAAGTCAGCAGGAAGTCCACAAGGGTGACAAGCGGCGCCGCGTGTCTCAGAATGAGCCTCGAAAAACATGAGAGGAAGTGCCGCAAAACACGCGGAGTCGGGGTTCCCGGAGGCGGGGTCGCGGGGCAACGGACGTTTTTTTTAGGTGTGAGTGAACTGAACAAAGCCTGAGAAGGAAAAAAATGAGAAAATGGGAAAAAAAATATTGTTTTCGTATGAGTGAAAGACCAAGAAAAAAATAAATCGTAAAAGTTTGAGTCAGTTTGGCTGGTGATTCTCACTCTTTTCAATACGTTATTTTGTTCATTCTATTGTTAGTATTGCTTGGTCATCATTAAGGCAGTTTTTATCGTATGTGTTTCGTAATTCCTTGTGTTCTGCCGTGGGAAATAACACACCAATCCACTACGTTACAGAAAGTTATAACGAACAGTATTTTTCAGCGTAATACGGCCGATAGACAGACAGACAGACCGACCGACAGACAGACGGACACACAGACAGAAAGACACAGACAGACAGAAAAACAGACAAACAGATGAACAGAGAAACGGTACCGAAAATAACATCACCTTAAAAGCGGAAGTAATAACAAAAGCCCCTCCCCCACCCACCACCACCACCACCACCACCACCACCACCACTATCACCACCACCACCACTATCACCACAACCACAACCACCACCACCACCACTATCACCACCACCACCACCACCATCACCACCACCACCACTATCACCACAACCACCACCACCACCACCACCACCACTATCACCACCACCACCACCACCACCACCACAGTAAACACCTTTCCTACTTCACACACACACACACACACACACACACACACACACACACCTGGCTGCCGTGACGAAGGTGACCAAATTAGGCGCCTCGTGTCACGCGCGCCTTAATAAACACATTCCCGCCGCTCACTCCTCAGCGTGGGGGGGGGGGGGGCGAGAGAGAGAGAGAGAGAGAGAGAGAGAGAGAGAGAGAGAGAGAGAGAGAGAGAGAGAGAGAGAGAGAGAGAGAGAGAGAGAGAGTGGTTCCTGATTTCTCTTACTCTGTTTATCTTTCTATCTTTCTATCTTTCTTTTTTATTTCTCTTTCTCTCTGTCTTTCTGTATATACGTATGTATGGGGAGGCGGTGGTTGAGTGGTTAGTCTCATTGAGCTTATATAATTCATTTGTCTGTGTGAGTGTGTGTGTGTGTGTGTGTGTGTGTGTGTGTGTGTGTGTGTGTGTGTGTGTGTGTGTGATGAGTCTAACAGAGGCGTAACAACATAAGTGCGCTTTATGTGTGTGTGTGTGTGTGTGTGTGTGTGTGATGAGTCTAACAGCAGCGTGACAACATAAGGGCGCGCATTTCTCATCCTCCTCGCGTGCTGGTCCTCTTCCACATGTTAGTTTACTGCTTGTACTGAGCCACGTGTGTGTACTTGTGAGTGTTAATGTGTAGCTACATGTGTGTGTTTCCAAAAGTGTGTTCTGTGTGTGTGTGTGTGTGTGTGTGTGTGTGTGTGTGTGTGTGTGTGTGTGTGTGTGTGTGTGTGTGTGTGTGTGTGTGTGTGTGTGTGTGTGTGTGTGTGTGTGTGTGTGTGTGTGTGTGTGTGTGTGTGTGCGAGGTAGAAACAGACAGACACACAGACAGAAAGAGGGAAAGACAGCGACAGAGAGAGCCAGAGAGGGACAAAGAGAGAGAGAGAGAGAGAGAGAGAGAGACCCTCCAGCAACGTGAGCTAAACCCAAAGTCATATAGAAGGTAAGTTTCCTGGAAGATTACAAGGTCTCTCTCTCTCTCTCTCTCTCTCTCTAAATCCTAGGGTACTGCGTATGGGCACGTCTACCTTTTGTCCCTCTCTCTCTCTCTCTCTCTCTCTCTCTCTCTCTTTTCGCCTCCCTTTTTCTCCTCGACTTCCTCTCCTTGCCCTAACTCACTTTCTATTTCTTCTTTCCCTTTTTTCCCTATATATCTATTTAGCTGTGTATCTGTCTGTCTATTTATTTATCTATCAATCTATCTCTCAATCTGTATCTGTCTATCAATCTATCTTTCTATCTGTCTCTTATTCTGTTTTTTTTTTTTTTCTCAATATGCCTGTATCTCTCTCTCTCTCTCTCTCTCTCTCTCTCTCTCTCTCTCTCTCTCTCTCTATCTCTATCTCTCTCTCTCTCTCTCTCTCTCTCTCTCTCTCTCTCTCTCTCTCTCTCTCTCTCTCTCTCTCTCTCTCTCTCTCTCTCTCTCTCGTAGCACCAACATCACAACACTGGTAAGGCGACACTAAGGAAAGCAAGGCACAAAACATTAGAGAAAAAAAAGTCATAACAACAAACACGAGGAATGCAAGGGGCAAGAAGTCACGTCTAAAATAATCTTCCTACGCATTTATCCAACGACGCCATCACCATCATCACCACCACCATCATCACCATCACCATCACCACCAACAACAACAATAACATGTAATGTGTATATTATAATGTACATGTGTACATTATAATATACACATTACAAACAACACCAAAACAAATACACACAAAAGTTCTCCTCACAGACACCAAATGAAACATAAAAATACATATAATTATTGAAATGATAATTATGTGAATGAATACGTGAGTTAGCAAATAAAGATATATACATACAAATTTATAAATGACGAAGGGGATCCCTAATAACTAAATAAACAAAATATATATATATATAATAACCAGACCTATCTATCCATCTATATATCTATTTATCTATCGTTTACTACCACCAGGCGTAACTCTCACCTACGCAAACACACACAAACACACACACAAACTCAGATTCAAACACAAACAAACATACATAACAGGCAAACACGGTGAGTGGAGGCTGATCAACATGGACACAAAACTCTCAACAGGTGAAGGAGCTGGCAAATGATTCAGGCAGGGAACCCAGCGCTCAGGAAGACCTTTTTAGCATAGGTAAGAAAAAGCACTGAATCCCTGCCACGTATTCTCAGACGCTTTGGACTCTCAACAAATATTTCTGAAGGCCATAGAGGAGATTAGTCGGATTCTCATGAGTGCTTTTTAACGTGCGCAGAAGGCTTGTCGAACTACCGCTAGGCTCGTAAAACTATCCATGGAAAGCCCCACAACCTCTACCAGTGCTTTATCAAATGTGGGTGGGTGTAATTCTTATCATACTTGGATGTGAGTAAGCCCGGAAATGTTTGGGAATATGGGTCTATCACGTGGGTAATATCAGGTGATTCCAACTCTACAACAAAAATTTCCAAAGGCTACAGAAGAGATTTGTCGGGATCTTATGAGTGTTTATCACGTTCCCGGTGCAGAAACCTTGTCAAACTACCGCTAAGCTCATAACACTACCCACGGACAGCCCTACAACCTCTACCTAAGCCTTATCAATCGAGAATGTGTGAAAGCCCGGAACTGTTTGGGAAGATTTGTCTATGACGTCGGTATTCTCTTACGCTTTCGGGTCTCTCAATAAATATTTTCAAACGCCACAGAAGAGATTAGTCGGGATCGCATGAGTGTTTCTTGACGTTCACGGTGCAGAAGACTTGTCGAACTACCGCTAGGCTCATAACACTACTCATGGAAAGCCCCACAACCTCTACCTAAGCCTTATCAAACGTTAATGTGTGAAAGCCAGGAACTGTTTGGGAATATTTGTCTATTACGTCGGTATTCTCTTACGCTTTCAGCTCTCACAATAAATGTTTTCAAAGGCCACAGAGGATATTAGTCGGGTTCTAATGAGTGTTTTATTCACGTTCACGGTGCAGAAGGCTTGTGGAACTACCGCTAGGCTCATAACACTACCCACGGACAGCCCTACAACCTCTACCTAAGCCTTATCAAACGTTAATGTGTGAAAGCCCGGGACTGTTTGGGAAGATTTGTCTATGACGTCGGTATTCTCTTACGCTTTCAGCTCTCACAATTAATGTTTTCAAAGACCACAGAGATTAGTCGGGTTTTAATGAGTGTTTTTTCACGTTCATGGCGCAGAAGGCTTGTGAAACTACCGCTAGGCTCGTAAAACTACCCATGGAAAGGCCCACAACATCTACCAAAGGCTTATCAAATGTGGACGCGCGAGCCTCAAAATGTAAAGGCCTTCCGTCTCTTCATATACGGGTGGTGGTGATGGTGGTGGTGGTGGTGATGGTGGTGGTAGTGGCTTGCGTATAAGACCCACTGCCAACCCCGCCGTCACTTCAGTTAACATTGAGACACAGAAGGGGAAAGTTACGTCGCCCCGGCCGCAGCGCACTCACAAACGTGCTTCGCTCCCGACCACTTTTTCGAACGCAAAGAAAGAAAAGGAAACGAAAGTTGATAAGAAAACTAAACACGAAGACTAAGCAAGACAGAAACGATGTGCCCGTAACTTGCTTTTCATTTATTTTCGTTTTTATGAGAATTTAGAGAAGAAAGAAAAATTAAGACGAAATAACTATTGGCCTTTAACGAAGTCTTGTGAAAACTTTGTGCAGCGAGTTAATAGATTAAAAAAAGATATTTTAAAAAGTTTCTTGTTTGTCGGTGAAGTGAATCTAAACTTTGAACGCCAAGAAGAAGAGGAAGACAGAAAGGTGAGAGAGAGAGAGAGAGAGAGAGAGAGAGAGAGAGAGAGAGAGAGAGAGAGAGAGAGAGAGAGAGAGAGAGAGAAAAAAAAATTGTGTTAGTGTTAATGTTAGTTAGTGTGTGTGTGTGTGTGTGTGTGTGTGTGTGTGTGTGTGTCGTGACTCTTGCAGCAGCGTGAGTCCAGACAAACCGGTGTTGGGTGGAGGTGGTGGAGGTGGTGGTGGTGGTGTTTTTTCTTCCCCCGACACCACCACCAGCACCACCACCACCACCACAAGGTTACCACTCCGTTACGTGTGTGTGTGTGTGTGTGTGTGTGTGTGTGTGTGTGTGTGTGTGTTGTTATCTTTTTATATACCACGATATATCCATTATTCATTTTCGGTCTTGTAGTAAATGAACCACTACTAGCTACTACTACTACTACTACTACTACTACTACTACTACTACTACTACTACTACTACTACAATCTGAATCTTGACTACTTAAAACATACTGGTGTTCTACTTCTTTATAAATCTACTAACTATAATACTAAGTGATAATAATAATAATAATAATAATAATAATAATAATAATAATAATAATAATAATAATAATAATAATAATAATAATAATAATAATAACATTTTACAGAACGATAACAGAGATTGAAACCAGTGCATATTTACGCCTTTTCCCATGGCAACACACACATACACACACACACACACACACACACACACACACACACACACAGGAATGCTGCACTTAAAGTCTGTTCATTCAGGTGACAAAAGAGGTTGACGCACACGAGAGCAAGTTTTTTTTTAGTGTGTGTGTGTGTGTGTAGTACCGAGGACGATGTGTGTAATTTATGTACATTTATGGGGCGTAGTAAGGTCACACACACACACACACACACACACACACACACACACACACACACACACACACACACACACACACACACATTATATATTCTCTTACAACTGCAAAATATGACCAAGATTTACGAGTGTATACATAAGTAGACTTGATACATAATACAGTACAAAAACACACACTATACTTGCCACGTGTAAAGTACTGGATGGCGTATAAACAAAACAATGGGTGACTTTCAAGGGCGTTATATGTGGCAATAGCGAGTCTAGCGCGTGATCAGGGGCCATATTCTTAGAGATTTCGGCGCCCAAGATCACCTATTTGACAAGGCTTTCGTAGGAGTTTGGGGCATTTCCAGGGGTAGTTTAATGACCATGGTAGTAGTTTGACTCTTCTTTTGTACCGTGAACCTAAAAAACACTCATGAAGACCCGACTGATCTCCTTTTTGACCTTTGGAAATAGTTGATGTAAGGGGTGGAAGCGTCTGAGACCTTTGATGAGTGAGACACCCACCCACCCACACACACACAAAAAAAAAAACATAAACACGAATAGATACACCTCAAGCAATGGCCAGAATGGAGTTTTAATCTAAGACCCGTATTCTCAAACATTTCGGGGCTTCCACACCCACATATGATCAGGCTTTCGTAGAGGTTGTGTTAATATTTCCATGGGTAGTTTGATGAGCCTAGTGATAGTTAGGAAAGGCTTTGGTAGAGGTTGTGTTAGGATTTCCATGGTAGTTTGGTGAGCCAGTGATAGTTAGGCAAGGCTTTGAT
>NC_066526.1:367500-430000 GCF_024679095.1 Eriocheir sinensis | reverse complement strand
ACGATTGATGGGGATTTACCTCCACACACACACACACACACACACACACACACACACACACACACGGACAAATGCTATGTGTACTTTTTATAATGGAAGTGTGTGCGTGTTCTAGTCTCCTCCTCTTCCTCCTCCTCCTCTCAATACCCCTTTTTCCCTCCCTTTTCCTTTTCCTTTATTTCGCTTTCTACCTTTTCCTTTCTTGATCTCCCTTTCTTCTCTTCTCCTTTATTATCATTCTCTCTCTCTCTCTCTCTCTCTCTCTCTCTCTCTCTCTCTCTCTCTCTCTCTCTCTCTCTCGTACCCTGGAAAGAGCTTCGTATTTACCTACGCGGCCCTCTTCCTCCTCCTCCTCCTCCTCCTCCTCCAATGACGTCAGCATCAACCTTCATCTCGCTAACGAATGATAAAAACAATAAAAAGGAAGAAGATAAGTAGAGAGAAAATGAAAAAAAAATATTAATGAGAGCGAAAGACGAAAATATGAGAGAGAGAGAGAGAGAGAGAGAGAGAGAGAGAGAGAGAGAGAGAGAGAGAGAGAGAGAGAGAGAGAGAGAGAGAGAAACACACACACACACACACACACACACACACACACACACACACACACAAGGACAGACGGAAAGAGACTGAGACACGGAAAACCCAGAGGCGAAAAGTGAAAGTTGGACAACAAAAAACAAAAACTAGTACACACACACACACACACACACACACACACACACACACACACACACACCTAACTGTTTCCTTATATGAGTTAATACATTTTTTATATTCTCTCTCTCTCTCTCTCTCTCTCTCTCTCTCTCTCTCTCTCTCTCTCTCTCTCTCTCTCTCTCATCTTCACTTTTTCTCTTCGTTTTCTCTTTATTTTTCATTTATTTATTTATCTCTCTCTCTCTCTCTCTCTCTCTCTCTCTCTCTCTCTCTCTCTCTCTCTCTCTCTCTCTCTCTCTCTCTCTCTCTCTCTCTCTCTCTCTCTCATACACACACCAAGAACAGGAAGCAAGTTTTTTTTACAATATCTCGCCCACCAAGATAATTTCCGCCGTAGAATATAAATCGTTCTTTTAAAATTTTTGTCACTAAACGTCGTAAAAGAAAATTGTGTGTGACGTAACAACTTTATTATGTAAGAAAATATATGTTAAGGAAGAAGTAGTAGTAGTAGTAGTAGTAGTAGTAGTAGTAGTAGTAGTAGTAGTAGTAGTAGTAGTAGTAGTAGTAGTAGTAGTAGTAGTAGTGGTGGTGGTGTTAGTAGTGGTAGTAGTAGTAGTAGTAAATTAGTTCATTAAGTAACGTATAGAAACAGGTGTGTGTGTATTCAAGGCCTTCACCTGCGTGTGTGTGTGTGTGTGTGTGTGTGTGTACATGCGAGAGTACTTTACCCTTGTACTTAAGATATGAAGATAGTACCATAACACACTACTAATTCTTGCAGTCCTTTTCTACCTCTTCCTTCCTCCCTTCCTCCCACCTGTCATTAATAAAGGAACTGAGGTCGGTATTGTCAGACGCCTCCGCCTCTCACATCAACAATTTCCAAAGGCCGAAAAGGGGATCAGTCGGGTTTGAATGAGGAGTATTTTAGGTTCTTGGTGTAGATGCAGGGTCAAACTACCACCAGGGTCATAGAACTACCCCTGGAAATGCCCACAACTCCTAGGAAAGCCTTGTCAAGTATTGTTTCTTGGGAGACGGAAGGTTAAAGAATTTGGCACTAGAGACCTTCCCCTAAGACGCCGAAACACTTACATGGTCCACCTATACAGCAAAAACACCTATAGTTAATTAAAGTCCTTTCCCTTGAGTCCTCGTCCATCCTTCCCCTCACCTTTCCCTCACCTATTTTTCTTACCAAACAAATATATTAAAATGAAAAGGGTAGAGTTAGAGCCCCTTCCCTTGAGTCTTCGTTTATCCTCCCCTTTCTTCCCTTCACCCCTTCGATCACCCTTTTCTCTTACCTTAAATTACGCTATAGGAAAAGTGTTTTTGCCCATGAAGTCAAGTCCTTTTTATTTCCCTTTTCTTTCCCTTACCTTTCCTTACCCCTCCCCTCACCCCTTCCCTCTTTTCCTTCCCCTTCCTCTTCCTACCTCTTTCCTTCATCCTTTCCCTCCTCTCTCCTCCCCCTTTCCTTAACCCTCCCTTCCTCCTCTTTTCCTACCCTTTTTATCTTCCCTTCCAACATCATTCACCAACAAGACTCAGCCATTCCCTCCTTCCCCTCACTTCATCTTTCTTCCCTTCCCTACTCTTCCCCTTTGCCTTCACTCATAAGAATAGCCAAATCATTTACCAACAAGACTTCAGCACTCCTTCCCTTCCCTTTCCTTCCCTTCCCCTTCTTCTTCCACTTCTTTTTCCCCTTACTCTCCCCTCACCCTTCCCTTCGCTTCCCCTCCCTTCATTCTTTCCTTCTCCATTCCGTCACTCCTTCCTCTAACCTTCCTTTTCCTTTCCCTTCCCCCTCCCTTTCCCTCTTCCTTCCCATCCACTTCTTCCCCTTACTCTCCCCTCACCCTTCCTTTCCCTTCCCCTCCCTTCATTCTTTCCTTCCCCATTCCCTCACTCCTCCCTCTAACCTTCCTTTTCCCATCTTCCTTCCCTTCCCCTTCTTCCCCTTACTCTCTCCTCACCCTTCCCTCCCCTTCCCCTCCCTTCATTCCTTCCATCCCCATCCTTTCACTCCTTCCTCTAACCTTCCTTTTTCTTCCCCTTCCTTCTTCCTTCCCTTCCCCTTCTTCCCCTTACTTTCCCCTCACCCTTCCCTTCCCTTCCCCTCCCTTCATTCTTTCCTTCCCCATCCTTTCTCTAACCTACCTTTTCCTTTCCCTTCTCCGTTCCCTTCGCTTCCCTCACCTTCCCTTAACCCCTTCCTTCTATCCCCTTCCCTTCACCCACAAGAGTACCAACACCATTCACCAACAAGACTTCAGCACTCCTTTCCGTCCCTTCCTTCCCTTCTTCTTCCCCTTCCTGGTTCCCTTGACTAGCGCACCTCCAGGGGGCAGCCAAGCACTTCCCCTAACGATCATTGGCGGGGGTAATTGGCTCATTCCGGCACTAATTACACCTGATTACACCTTGTTAGTGCTGCAGGTGGCTAATTGTCCAGGCCAGGAGTGTCTCAGAGGGAGCTTAGAAAGGGGGAGAAGGGAAAGGGGGAAGGGAAGGGTTGATAGGTAGAAATAAGGTAGAAGGAGGAAAGAAGCGGAAAGATGATTGATAAGTAGAACGAAGCTGAAAAGAAGAAAAGAAAGGAAAAGAGAAGAAGGGAAGGAGGGTTAGCAGGTAGAAAGAGAGGTAGAGAAAGGAGGGAAGAAGGGAAGAAAGGAAGTGGAAGGAGGGAAAGAGGATTGGTAGGTAGAAAGAAGGGTAGAGAAAAGAGGGAAAAAAAGGAAGAAGGGTTGATAGATAGAAAGGGAAAGGGAAGAAGGGTAGAAGAAAGGAGGGAAGGAATATTGGAAAAAAAGGGAAGAAGGGATGGAAGAAAGAGGAAGGGAGGGAAGAAGGGGCAGTAAGGTTGATAGGCAAACACTAAGGGAGAAAGAAGGAGGGGAGAAGGGATGATAGGTAAACGAGGGGTAGAAGAAGGAAAGAAAGGAGGAATGATAGGCAGAAAGAAGGGCAGAAGAAAGGGGGAAAGAAAGTGTGGATAGGTAGGAGGTAAAAGAGTAATGGAAAAAGTAAGGAGGGAGGGAAAGAGAAATATAAAGAAAGAAGGAAGAACGGAGAAAGGGGGATAAAGGAAAAAGGAGGAGGAATGGGAAGAAACAGGGAATGAGAGATGGGAATGGATAGTGAAAGAAAGGAGAATAGAAGACAAGAAAGAATAAAGAAAAGGAGTAAGGATAGAAGGACTGACAAAGGACTTAGAAGGAGAGAACAAAAGAAGGAAAGAGTAATAAACGAGGGAAGTGAAGGAAACGAGAATAAGGAATTAAGTTAAGAGGACGAAACGAAGGAGGAGAAGAGGAAGAAGAAGATATAGAAAGGAGGGAAGTAGAGAAGAAAGGATGATAAACAGAAAGGTAGAGATATAAGAATGAAGAATGAAAAGAGAAAGAAAAATGAAAATAGCTTAGAAGGAGAGAAAGAGAGAAAGAGAAAGGAAGGAAGGAGAGAAAGAAGGAAAGAGGAAGGAAGGAAGGAAGGAGAGAAAGAAGGAAAGAGGAAGGAAGGAAGGAGAGAAAGAAGGAAAGAGGAATAAATGAGGGAGGTGAGGAAATGAGAAGAAGGTATTGAGTTAAGAGGATGAAGCGAAGGGAAGAGGAAGAAGAGGAGGGGGAAGAGGAGGAGAAAAGGATCAGAAGGTGCTCGTGTAAGTGACTTAGGGAGACACGAAAGGGGGAAGAGGAGAAGGAGGAGGAGGAGGAGGAGGAGGAGGAGGAGGAGGAGGAGGAGAGAAAAGAACATGAAATAAAAGAGAAAGTAAAGGAAAAGGAAGTTAGAAAGTGATCAGAAATAAAAAAAATTACAAAGAAAACAGGAAAAAAAGACACCAAGAAGAAGGAGGAAGAAGAGAAGGAGAAGGAGGAAGAGGAGGAGGAGGAGGAGAAAGAATAAAACACAAAAACAAAGAGAAACAAACAAAAAAACAGCAAGCGAACGAACGAACGAACACGGACACAAAAAAAACAAATAAATAAAAAAAAGCAGTCCTGACACACACACACACACACACACACACACACACACACACACACACACACACACACTCAAATTAGAGGTTGCCCGCTATCTACATCAGCTGCCACTACCCGCCGCTCGTGACCCAAACCACTAACCACTCACTGACCCTCCTCGCCACTAACACTACTCAGGAGGAGGAGGAGGAGGACGAGGAGGGCAAGTTTAAGTCTTCCATGAAATATCTTATACCATTCATTTTGTCCCTACTACTACTACTACTACTACTACTACTGCTACTACTACTACTACTACTACTACTATTACATCTACTACTACTATGACAAGGAAAAAGACGAAAAAGAAAAAAAGACGAACTTGATGATGATGATGATGAGGAGGAGGAGGAGGAGGAGGAGAAGGAGGAGGAGGAGGAGAAGGAGGAGGAAGAAGTAAAGGAGAAGAAAAAGAAGAGAAGTAGAAAGGAATTTATCTTTCTTCCTCGCAGAGAGAGAGAGAGAGAGAGAGAGAGAGAGAGAGAGAGAGAGAGAGAGAGAGAGAGAGAGAGATTTGCCTCGACGCGAAATATTATCAGTAATTACTCGAAGAAAGGACAGGAAGAGGAGGAGGAGGAGGAGGGGGAGGAGGAAGTGGAAGGAGGAGGAGGAAGAGGGGGAGAAAAGAGACCATTTAATCTTCTTTGCCATCTCTCTCTCTCTCTCTCTCTCTCTCTCTCTCATCATGTACTCCCTTCTCTCATTCGTCTTTTTCACCCGTCCAAGTTTTCCTTTCATGTTCTCCTCCTCCTCCTCTTCTTCTTCTTCCTCCTCCTCCTCCTCCTCCTCCTCCTTCTCCTCCACCTCCTCTCCTTACCTCTTCCTCTGTCTCTTCTTCTTCCTCCTCCTCCTCCTCCTCCTACTCCTCCTCCTCCTCCCAACCCTCATGAATTAACAAGCAGCAAATAACAGATAAAAGACACGCAAGTGGCGCACATGAACCCATTCAGAACACACACACACACACACACACACACACACACACACACACACACAGAGTAAGACCTGCAGTTGAATGTACGTGTAAAAGCAAGTGTCAAGAGAGAGAGAGAGAGAGAGAGAGAGAGAGAGAGAGAGAGAGAGAGAGAGAGAGAGAGAGAGTAATACGCTCTGCCAGAATGACTTAGAAAGTGTTCTGACGAAGATGATAGAAGACGATCTCTCTCTCTCTCTCTCTCTCTCTCTCCCTAACCTATCAGCTTCCCTTCACCTTTCTAAATACGCCGCATCAATCTTTAACGAGAGAGAGAGAGAGAGAGAGAGAGAGAGAGGAGACCGCAAAGCCCTCTAAGGAGGACCCAAAGATATTAAGAATATTAGTCAGAAACCCAGTATTAGAGAGAGAGAGAGAGAGAGAGAGAGAGAGAGAGAGAAAGCAAAGATGGAAGAAATGAAGGAATAGGATAGAAAAAGAAACGAGAGGTAAACAAACACAAAAGAGGAGAAAGAGAGAAGGGAAGGAGGAAGAGAGAAGAGAAAGAAAAGGGGAAAGAAAGAAAGGGAGAGAGAAAGGAGAGGTGAGGGATACGAAGGACAGGAAAGAAAGAGGGGACGAAGTGAGGGAGAAACAAGGGAGAGAAAAGAGAGGAGGAAGAAAGGGGAGGAAAGAATGGGAGAGAGGAGGGAAAGTAGATTAATGGAAAGAAGATTAGCGGGAGGGAAAGATATTATGGTCGTCAAGGGAAGAAGAGGAGAGGAGACAGAGAAAAGAGAATAGGGAAAGAAGGAGGAAGAAGAATAGGAGAAAGGGAGAAAAGAATATATAGGAAGAAGGAAGAAGGGGAAGTAAAAGAAACAATCTCTATCTGTCTATCTATCTATCTATCTATTTATATATCTATCTTCGTTACTTCAATAATCTCCATCTCGACATTTTTTTCCTTCCTCTCTTTCTTCCGTTCCTTTCATTTTCCTCCAATTTCTTCCTCCTCCTCCTCTTCCTTAACACAAAATAATGATATAACCAACACGTACTTAAAGAAAACAACAACAAAACAGTAGTATATAAACATTAATATCAACCTCAATGTTCCTTTCTCCTCGTAACAGATCACTGCCGCCACCACAACCACCACTACCACCACCACCAACAACAACAGACACCATGAAGCCAAGAGCGGGCCTGCTGTTCTCCCTCCTCCTGCTGGCTCTGCTGACGGGCACGGGGAGCGACCAGAGCAGGGACACGGGAGGCATACAGCAGGGACTCAACGGCTTAGAGGAGGAGGAGGCGGAGCAGAAGGAGGAGCAGGAGAGCTTCGTGGACGGCGGCGTGGCGGTGTACAACGGGGATGGAGTGGACGTGAATATTAGCTCGTCCAATATTACTGTCCCTCTGTGCTGTGGCGTGGGTATGACTTTCAACATGACGATGATGAAGTGTGAGCCCGCCGCCTATACCGCCCCTGTCACCTTCCATTACGAGGTACGTGTGTGGGGGTGTGTTGGGTGGGATGTGACGGGTGTGTGGGTGTGGTTGTCTGAGTTTGGGTCTTTGGGTATAATGGGTGTGTAGAATGAGCTCTGTTGGGTAGGATATGTTGGAAAGGATGTGCTAGGTGGAATATGATGGTCTGATGAAGTGTGTAGAGTATACCATCACCACCATCATAACCCTCTCTCTCCCCCTCTCTCTTCCAGGATGGTCGGCCCGTGGAGTACCCGTTCATGTATCAGATCCAGGTGGGCTTCCTCAAGTGTCCCGCCTACAGCCTGTCTCCTGAGTCCAACCCCGACGATGCCTTCCTCCTGCTGCCCGAAGGTGTGTGTGTGTGGTGGGGGGGTTATGTTTGTGTGTGTGGGGGCTTTCTACCCGTTCCTTCCATTCACTTTCCCTCACATACAACCCTCTTTCTCTCGCTCGTTCCCTCCCTCTTTTCAATATTACCCACGTACTTCTTTCTTTCTCTCCCTCCCTTTCCTTCCATTCACTTTCCCTCACATACAACCCTCTTTCTCTAGCTCTTTCCCTCCCTCTTTTCAATATTACCCACGTACTTTTTTCTTTCTCTCCCTCCCTTTCCTTCCATTCACTTTCCCTCACGTATACCTATCTCCCCGCTCTTTCCCTCCCTTTACACACACACACACACACACACACACACACACGCCTTTCACACGTTTCCCCTCTACTGCGTCCCGCCAGACTTTCCTTTCGAGAACTCGCGCTCCAGAACGCCGCCTCGCTCTCCCTTGCAACACTCGACATCGCAACACACAACTCAACACCTTCCGAAGCGCCTTATTACCAGCCTCAAACACCGTGGCTTACTACCGCAACACATGAGTCGGAGCACGCACCAATATGACAAAGTGACTCGTGTTTATGTGCTGCACTTTCTAACACTCAGGCGCGGAATTGACACTTGTTGTTGTAAAGGCTTTCACTTCTTACGAGGATGTTGTGCGTGTGCTAGTGTGTGTTGGGGGGGGGGGGGGGGGGGGAATGGGTGTGTGTTGGGGGGGAGGGAGGAGACATGTGTGTGTGTGTGTGGGGGTGGGAAGGAGAAATGTGTGTGTGTGTGTGTGTGTGTGTGTGTGTGTGTGTGTGTGTGGTGTTTTCATCTACTTGATTTTCATTCATACAAAACCAGAAAAGAATAACGTTTGAATTTTGCATATCCTGTTCCTTCAATGAGAATTAGAATAAAATAATGTGGAGATGAAAGGCGATAAAATAAGTTGAAATTTACTGATAGAGCTTAGAAACATTACTACTGTTACTACTACTACTATTACTACTACTACTACTACTACTACTACTACTACTACTACTACTTCAATAACAATGTAGGAAACGTTACTTACGGGCTTTTTCCACTTGTTCTTATTTTGTCCTTAAACTGTCCTCTTCGCTGTTAAGAAAACAAATAATAAAAATAATAATAATAATGATAATGAATGGTAGTACACACACACACACACACACACACACACACACACACACACACACACACACACACACACACACATTTGCATGATCAACAAGTTTTCAATGAACCCTTTAGGAAATCTCTAAGAAACCTGTTTGGCCCCTCAACAAACAAACAAACAAACAAATAGACGATACTGACACACACACACACACACACACACACACACACACGTCGTTGTCTGAAAATGAGATTGACATGGTAGGGCGTCCAAGCAAGCAATGGTACACACACACACACACACACACACATGCCTTTTGTCTTTTGTCGTGAGGTCATTCAGGTAAAAAAATAACCAATGAAATAATACACTAACACTTAAGTCCGTAATATGAAGATTAATTATTAGGTTATTCAGGTCACAAAACAATAGAGCAGGCCATACACACGTCTATAATATGAAGGTAATCTTGTGAGGTCATTCAAGTAACAAAATAATAAATGAAACAATTGACCTTTCTTTTGGCCACTCTTCTGAACTCTTTTTTTATAGGGGCAGTGTTTAGCGGGCTTTTTCTCTATCGTTATTACTTTTTTTTTTGCCCTTGAGCTGCTTCCTTTGCTGTAAAAAAGAAACTAACACGACTCTATGTGAAGGTTTAAATACCGTGCTGTCCATTCTTAGCTGGCCTTTTTTTTCCTCTCATCCTTTCTTCTTTTTA
This sequence comes from Eriocheir sinensis, assembly GCF_024679095.1. Lineage (NCBI taxonomy): Eukaryota > Metazoa > Arthropoda > Malacostraca > Decapoda > Varunidae > Eriocheir > Eriocheir sinensis. The sequence goes on along the minus strand of NC_066526.1, from coordinate 420,712 downwards.
CCCTTGAGTTACTTCCTTTGCTATAAAAAAAAATACTAACACGTCTCTATATGAAGCTTTAAATAACGCGCTGTTTGTTTCTTTCAGGTATTCTCAAGCTGGAGAAGGGCGGAGCGCAGATCGGGGAGGGAGAGTTCTGTCTGCTGGCCACCGAGGGAGAGTTACACGCCCTCGTTTGCTTCAGGCACGAGGTAAGTGTAGCGATTTCTATAGGCGGTTGTATGACCCTGGTGGTAGTGTTGCAAGGCTCCAGCGCGCGGCGTGAACGGAAAAAACGCTCAGAAGAACCAGGCGTATTTTCTCCGTGGCTCTCAGTAAAGTCATCTATGGAGCCTGAGAAGAACGTTTTCATCTTCATCGGCATCATCATCGTCATTGCTGCCATTATTGTCATGTTCTTTATCTGTATTTTTTTTTTTTTCGCTACACGTGATTTTATGGGTTCGTAATGACTTCGGGAGATGTTAATGTTCGTATTATCATTTTTGTTGTTATTGACATCACTATTACTATCACTATACCAACACCAAACTCATCCTTGTTGTCATCATCATCATTCATCATCCTCACTATCGTTTGCACCAACTTATTATTGTCTGTTTAAACCTAACCGTAAACATGCCAAACAAAACCTTACATGTCTTAAACAAACCTATGTGAACCTGACCCAATCAAACCTAACCAAACCTAACCAATTTTAATCCAATAAACGGTAAGCTAATTTAACCTAACCCTCCTTACCTAACCAAGCTAACAATTTATCCCTTCGCCACACCCACACAGGACCAGAGAGAGTTCAACAGAGTGGTGTACCTGACTCTATACCCCGTGGGCCTTATCATGTCATATCGTAACCTTATCTCACCTTACCTAACTGTACCTAACCTCATGCAACCTAGCTAACAACCAATCCCATCGCCTCACCCTCACAGGACCAGAGGGAATTCAACTCCGTGGTGTACCAGACTCTATACCCCGTGGGCCTTATGTCATATCGTAACTTTATCTCACCTTACCTAACCATACCTAACCTCACGCAACCTAGCTAACAACCTATCCCCTCGCCACACCCACACAGGACCAGAGAGAGTTCAACAGCGTGGTGTACCAGACTCTATACCCCGTGGGACTGATCATGTCATATCGTAACCTTATCTCACCTTACCTAACCGTACCTAACCTCATGCAACCTAGCTAACAACCTATCCCATCGCCTCACCCTCACAGGACCAGAGAGAGTTCAACAGCGTGGTGTACCAGACTCTGTACCCCGTGGGCCTGATAATCTCGGCTATCTTCCTGGGCGCCACCTTCATCGTGTACTGCCTCGTGATGGAGCTGAGGGACCTGCTTGGGCGCTGCCTTATGTGTGGTGTGCTGTGCCTGTGTATAGCGCAGATCTGGATCGTTATAATTCAGATGGGGTCCTCACAGCTGCCCACCAACTTGTGTATTGCTTTTGGTAAGTGTGTGTGTGTGTGTGTGTGTGTGTGTGTGTGTGTGTGTGTGTGTGTGTGTGATATCATACACATCACCTTCTTTATACATGAATCACAGCCTCGAATGTTTGAGAATATAACCTTAGTCTCACATACTTACATCTCTCTTCTGCACTCCTTCACTTACTCCACCAAACCAACTTACGCTCACTAACACCTACTTACACATCCCTCCTTCACTCCTTTACTTACTCCACCAAACCACCTTACACTTACTGACACCTCCCAAAACCTACGGAACCCTACCTCCCGCCCTCTTTACCTCACTCCTACTTACCCCAAAAATCTCCTCTAACCTACCTACTTACACCTCGTTATATCTCTTCACACCTCCCTTCTGCACTACTTTACCCCCTCCAATAGCTCCCTTGCACCTTCCTACACCTCTCTCCCGCCCTCGTCTCCACCCCTCCCTTCACCCCGCACCTTCAGCCAGTCCCTCTCTCCACAGGTATACTGATGCACTTCTTCTACCTGGCCGCCTTCCTCTGGCTCAACGTCATCTGCTTCAACGTGTTCCTGACCGTGTGGTGAGTAGATTGTTGTTGTTGTTGGTGGTGGTGGTGGTGTTATTGATATTATCGTCAGTATTAGTATTAGTAGTAGTAGTAGTAACAGCATTTCATTGGGAGGAAATTCGAAAAAGCCACTAAATTTATATTATATACTAAAGCGAATGGAGGAAAATTTAATAATAATAAAGTTGTACCTACTACTACTACTACTACTACTACTACCACTACTACTACTACCACTACTACTACTACTACTACTGCTGCCACTAAACATGTCGCCGCTGTAATATGACTTGGAATAAGGAGGAGGAGGAGGAGGAGGTAATCGGATCAAGTACTACGAAAGCTCCTCTTCCTCTGATTGGAAATATGGAAATCAGTTCTCCCTTTTTCCTCTTTTAACTTTCTTTTATTTACTTTTTCATTCTTCCCTATTTTTCTATCTTGTTATTCACTTTGGGTTTACTTTCTCATTTTTCTTCCTTTTTTTCCTTTCTCACTATTCATTTATTCCTCCTTCTTCAGTGCTTTATCTCCTCCTCCTCCTCCTCTTTCGAAATTAATGTCATGTTCTTTTTGACTCATCTCCCACTTCTACCTTTTCATTATTATCCAGTGCACCTCTCCTCCTCCTTCCCCTCCTCCTCCTCCTCCTCTTCTCCTCAAGGCTCTTCCTCCTCCTCCTCGCTGTCTTGAGGAGGTGCGCTAAGGACCTCTTCAGCATGCCCAAGAGGAAGGGAATGAGGAAGAGGAGAAGAGAGAAAGAAGGGAGGAAGAGGCAAAGACGAAGGGGTCGGTCTCTCTCTCTCTCTCTCTCTCTCTCTCTCTCTCTCTCTCTCTCTCTCTCTCTCTCTCTCTCTCTCTCTCTCTCTCTCTCTCTCTCTCTCTCTCTCTCATTAGCATCTATTAACGCCACTCCGAGCAATCTCGGTCAAGCAATCTGGGTTCGTTTCAGGCCGGGATGCGCGTAATAATAAGACGTATAGTAAGCCTAATTTAGGGCGTCTACGCTTACGTCCATATTCTTAAACGTATCGGGTTCCCATTACGGCTATTTTTCAAGGCCACAGAGAAGATCAACCGGGCTTTCTTTGGTGTTTTTCCCGTTCAAGATGCAGAAGTCGGGTCAAACTATCACTAGGATCACAAAATGGTCCATATTCTTAAACGTATCGGGCTCCTGTTACGACAGAGAAGATCAACCGGGCCTTCTTTGGTGTTTTCCCGTTTAAGATGCAAAAGTCGGGTCAAACTATCACCAGGATCACAAAACGGTCCATCGAAATCCCAGCAACTTCCACGAGAGGCTTTTCAAACGGGCGAACTGAAATACCGACACGTTTAGGAATACGAGCTTAATTAAGTTCTTCATAATATCAAGATTCACTCATAGAAACACACTGGAAAACTCATCTACTTAGTAAGCTGCGCAGTTATGGAGATAAAGGGCCAGAGCGACACTCAACCACCGAGTCATTGTAAGCGCCCAAACCAAACTATATTCTCCACAAATATTATTTTTCTACTCAACACCAGATACTAAAGAGACTTATTGTGTGGTTTCCTAAAATGTTCTTCTTTTAATATCAACACCAAACATTATACAAGGAATTTTCGTCGTATTTTGTGATTGGTTGGGGAGCTTACTGCTGTACTGGACTGTGAAGCTGGCCATAAGATATGAAAACGAGTGGCGTGAGGAAGGTACAGTCATTCCTCTCCCACGGGAACTGTCGGTGGGATTTACTGTGCTTGCCGTGAGCCCTGCATGGCACGCACTGGGTTGCTCTACTATGACCTCAATGACTTAATTGCCGCGAATTATTGTTAGACCATGCACGTTTTTTCGGCCATTATAGTCCCTTGGATAAGACTTCCATAAATAGAAATTAAAATATGCCGCCACAATATCCCCTCCTGGTGGCTGGTAGCGCTAGTCTAAGCCTAGTTTGGTCACTGTGCTTGCTAATGCCCTAACTCACCCCTGAAGATGTTTCCTTACTGAATATAAAAAATAAGCGTCAATAATATGAAATAACCAATGTAAACTTATGCCCCCAACTTTACCTTTACCAGATACGGTTGCCAATTACCGAGAAGCAAACAAAATACACACAATAAATACACGCACAAAAAGCATGCCTTATTATGCCAACAACTTTACCAAATACGGTTGCCAAATACCGCCAGGCAACACAACACAAAACACACGCACAAAAATCACAGAAAAAGAAGCTTAAAAAAAAAGCATTCCTTGTGTCCAGTGTCCTTGACTGACAGGTAAAAAAAATATATTCAAGAAACAGACGCAGGCCTCGGAGCAGCGTCTTGCCACTGACCACCACAGCCACCGCCGTTTATGCCTGCCATGAACGAAATATTTACAAGATCATAGACTTTTCTTTGCCGTCCCGTCCTCTTGGGTGGTTAGATTAATCGTAAATACATGATAGCATATATATTCATGTTCGACCCACGTATCCACTCAACGTTCCCACCAAAAATGGGTGGCTGTTCGTCGACAATTGGGACCTCTTCTTTGGCAACGACGCCCTCTACGCCCGTGACGGGATACACTTGACGTTCAAGGGTGTTGAGGCTCTCTCAGACTCCCTTGAGCGAGCACTTGGTACCCTGAGGGATTTTTTAGTATAGGCGAGGGGGGGAGGAGTAATGGGAGCAATGGGAGGAGTAATGGGAGGGGACATCTAGCTCATAATATAACCAGGCAGCTTAGAAGTAATTCTAGAGGAGTAACAGAGGACGGGCTAAGAATCTTCTATACTAACAGCAGGAGCCTCAGAAACAAGATAGACTTACTAAGGGGTGAAGCTTGTTCAGAAAATTTTGACATAATAGCGATCACTGAGACATGGATAGACTTTGCTAATAGAAATTTTAGGTCAGAATTTGAAATAACGGGTTATCAGATGTTTCACAAAGACAGAAGGGGCAGAAAGGGAGGTGGAGTTGCGCTATATGTTAAAGACTCACTTAAATGTTTAGTTAACAACTCAGTCAAAACTAACATGGATTCAGAATCAGTTTGGGTGGACGTTTACAAAGGGAAAGAAAAACTAACTCTAGGAGTTATATACAGGCCACCCAACCTTAACAGGCAGGACACGAGTATATTACTACATGAGATTGGCAGGGCGAGTATGAGTAGAAATGTCTGCGTAATGGGGGACTTTAATTATAGGAATATAGACTGGGAAGATCTAGTGGGTGACCTGGAAGCCGAGGACTTTCTTGAAGTTATACAAGATAATTTCCTTAAGCAGGTAGTTACTGAGCCTACCAGAGGAGATAACATATTAGACTTAGTCCTAACCAATAATGGGAACTTGCTACGTGAGTTGGAGGTGGGCGGAGAGTTAGGAAATAGTGACCACAGAACGGTTCGTTTTAGGTTAGACTGGGCGGTAACCCGTGATCCAAACCCAGTGTTAGTGCCAGATTTTAGAAGAGCAAACTACGAGGGCTTCGAAGACATCTTGAAGGGTAAACTGGGATAATTTAGGGATTCATGAGGGCCAGAACTGCGGATTGGAGAGCCAGGAGAACCAGGTAGAAATGTCTTACAATAATTTAGTTAGAGTAATAGTAGAGGGGCAAGAACAGCATATACCACAGCGAACACTTAGAAAAGAAAACAATGATCCTAAGTGGATGACTCGTGGACTAAAACACGAGATTGGGTTAAAGAAGGGAATTTATCAGAAAATAAAGAATGGGGAAACACATCTCAGGGGCCGGTACGTCGAACTATCTAGATTAGTTAAGAAAAACACCAGGATAGCAAAAAAGAACTATGAGATCAAAGTAGCAAATGAGGCGAAAAGTAATCCTAAGGGCTTCTTTCAGATGTATAGAACAAAAACACGGGAGAAAATTGGACCGCTGAAATCAAACACATGGGAGCTAGTAGAAAATTACGAAAATATGAGCACATTGTTGAACGACTACTTCCTTTCAGTATTCACACAGGAGGATCGAACGACTATACCGGAAAGAGTTCAGGTGTACGAGGGCGGGGATGGCGATAAATTGAGGGATATAATCATTACCAGGCAAGTAGTTCAGGATGAGATAGATAAGCTTAAGAAGAACAAGTCGCCAGGTCCTGACGGGATATTTCCGAGGGTATTAAAGGAGCTAGGTGATATAATCAGTGACCCACTAACCGACATCTTTAAGATGTCGGTTAATAACTATGTGCCGAGCCTATGGAAAGTAGCTAATGTGACGCCGATTTTTAAAAGGGGACAGGTCAGTTGCTTCAAACTATCGCCCAATTAGCTTAACATCGGTTATAGGGAAGATGCTGGAGTCCATAATAGCCAGGAACATTCAGGAGCATTTAGAGAAACATAGCAATTCACGACTCGCAGCATGGGTTCACAAAAGGTAGGTCATGCCTCACCAATCTCTTGTCCTTCTACAATAAAGTATTTGAGGCGGTTGACAGAGATGAAAATTATGATGTAATCTATCTTGATTTTAGTAAAGCGTTTGACAAAGTTCCTCACCAACGACTGTTGCTTAAATTACAGGCTCACGGAGTAGAGTGTAAAGTTTTGAACTGGGTCAAGGCGTGGCTTAGCAATAGGAAGCAAGGAGTGCAAATCAATGGTAAAAGATCTGACTGGGGATGTGTTACGAGTGGGGTCCCACAAGGTTCGGTATTAGGTCCACTTTTGTTTATTATTTATATCAATGACTTAGACACAGGAATTAGTAGTGATGTTAGTAAATTTGCAGATGATACCAAGATCGGTAGAGTAATTGAGTCGGATCAGGACGCTAGTATTCTCCAAGGTGAACTCAACAGATTATATGACTGGGCGGATAAATGGCAGATGGAGTTCAATGTAGGTAAGTGCAGTATTCTGAGTGTAGGTAGGAACAACCCCTCACATAACTATTGCTTAAATGACACTCTCATAAGTAGGTCTGGGTGCGAGAGGGATTTAGGGGTCTTAGTGAGCTCTGATCTCCGTCCAAGGGCACAATGCATTCAAGCTAGAAATCGAGCTAATAGGGTACTGATTTATTTCAAGGAGCGTAAGCAACAGAAGCTACGAAGTCTTCCTCAAACTATATTTAGCATTAGTTAGACCTCATCTTGACTATGCGGTTCAGTTCTGGTCACCCTACTATAGAATGGATATCAAAATGTTAGAATCGGTGCAGAGGAGGATGACTAAGATGATTCAGGGGTTGAGAAACTTGCCATACGAGGAAAGACTCAAACAGTTAAACTTGCATTCTCTAGAAAGGCGAAGGGTGCGTGGAGACATGATCGAGGTTTATAAATGGATGAAGGGCTTTAATAAGGGAGACATTCATAAGGTTTTGTTGGTAAGAGAACCGGGTAGGACACGAAGTAATGGGTTTAAACTGGATAAATTCAGATTCAACAGGGACATAGGCAAAAATTGGTTTACTAATAGGGTGGTGGATGAGTGGAATAGGCTTAGCAGTCATGTGGTGAGTGCCAATACAATTGTCACATTCAAAAATAGACTAGATAAATTCATGGACAGCGATATTAGGTGGGGTTAGATACACGGGAGCTTAGGGTCAAAGGAGCTGCCTCGTACAGGCCTACCGGCCTCTTGCAGACTCCTGCGTTCTTATGTTCTTATGTTCTTATGTACTCATACTCTCACGACTCCTAGAACATTCATTTTCTCTATTACTGTTTGCTGCATTATCCAAATTTAATATAACACCGTGACCTTAACTTAACATAACATAACCTAACTTAGTATAACGTTATCGAACCTAGCTAATAATCTATCCTCATGACTCCCAGAACATTTATTTTTCTCTATAACTGTTTGCAGCATTATCCAAATCTAATCTAACACACCTTAACCTTTCCCTACCTAACCTAGCCTAACATAGCATAGCCTTACCAAACCTAGCTAACAATCTATCCTTATGATAAAATAAATCTATCCTCGTGACAAAATTGCATAACTAGCATCGAAGAGTAACTACCTTCCGTTTTGTTAACTAGGCTATTACTGCAGAACGGCCCCACACAGTGACCTTGGTGGCCCTTCACAAAATTAAACCACGGCGGGACATTCGTAGTCTATTGCAAGGGGACTTTATCAATATAAAAGGTTACTATCTATTAGGCTACGGTGGAAATCTGGTCGTTTATTACATAGATTACTAGTTTCGCGGTAATAATGAGAATGGCGGAGCTAAACTTCATATTTACCACCTTGAACGGTCGTTAGGATGAGTAATTACCACTCATGACGATAATAAGAGGTGTGTCTTATTATACTGTTTTATCTATGTATCTGGCCTTCTTACAAGCAATCCCTGGCCTGCTAATATACGAAACATGGGCTACATCTTAACAATGTGTAGCGGGTCTGGTCTATCTATCTCTCCCTGGCCTGCTACGTCTAAAAAGTGTGATTCTTCTGTTCTGTCTATCTATATAGCCATCTTAAAACCAATTTCTGACCTGCTACTATACAAAACTTAGGGTACGTCTGCCTCACCTGGTTTTAAATCCTGGGACAGTTGCTGTAGTCTTATCCTTGCCTCTAATCTTGCCCGGAACACTTGTGGCCTGGGTGGTGGTCGTTCAGTTGTATAGTCGTAATGGTAGCCCGATACGTTCAAGAAAAATGGACCCTGGCCTGCTAATATATGTAAAACTTTGGGTACGTCTGCCTCACCTCGTTTTAAATCCTGGGACAGTTGCTGTAGTCTTATCCTTGCCTCTAATCTTGCCCGGAACGCTTGTGGTGGTGATGGTCGTGCAGTCGTTCAAACACTTCTCAACACTACAAGGTCCAGAGAGAGGGTCACCTGGCCTGGCACCTCTATAGTCTGCCACTGCGCGTCCCTGCCACTCCCAGCAAGTCCTATGACAGAGGCAGGACCCAAAGACACAACACTTGTCAATCAAACTCCCGCGACTTGCCTCAGAGCGGGTTCCTTGGCCAGTGACAGGAGGGAAGGCGGAAAGGGGGCGGGGCGGAACAAGGATATCAACAAATCAACCGGGAAAACGTACATTTGTAGGGCTAACTAAATAGTTTTATGGATTTTTGTGTATATCTTTTTTTTTTTTTTAACAGGAAAGGAAGCAGCTCAAGGGCAACAAAAAGTAAAAAGGGTAGAAAAAAAAGTCCGCTAATCGCCGTTCCTTAAAAAGATAAAAGTAGAGTGGCCAAAAGAGAGGTCAATTTCGGGTGGAGAGGTGTCTTGATGCTCTCCTCTCTGCGCTAACATATTACTTCTATTAATATAAGGGGCGGTTTGTTTACGATGAGAGATTTAAAAATGGCAGCCACGGGGATGGGGGATTTAACGCCGCGGGAGGAGATTTGGAAGTAATGTTCGCTTTCAACTATTTCCTCCACCACTCCCTCCTCACAACTTCATCTACATCTACCGTAGTTATTAAAATCAAATAAACTTCTTTGCATTTAGCTTTCCTTGAGTACATAAGTATGATTAAATGTGTTGCAGATCTTGTTACTTAGCCTCTTGTGTCCAGGCCTTGGGTGTTCTCGCAACTCTATAGGCTATACATGAACGTTTTACTGTTTGTGGTAGGTCAGTATTCTTTTAGACGCTTCTGCCTCTCACGAAAAGGGTGTTGTCGGGTTCTCATTATTATTTTTTTCACAATCACGGTAGGAAAATCAGCAAACTATTCCACCAGGGCCATAATACTTATAACCTTGGAAATTTCCCCAAACCCGTACGAAAGCCTTGTCAAATGTGTATCCGTGAGCAATGTTTGAGAATATGACCCTTAAAGTCTTCTTGCAGTAAATGCTCGTTATGGAAAAAATACCAGACTTTTTGTTCGTGTTCCCCTCAAGCAAAACATTCTTTTTCCTACTGTCTTTAATATCATCCAAAGGTCATACACGGTGAAACTTGCTGTGAACCTCGCTAATTCTACACACGCCCAGGATGTGCTATTAAGCCGGTCAAAATGCTTTCCCTGGCAATATATGTCTCGGAAAATGGTCTCCCCAACCTAGGTAATGCCATTGTTCCCCTCATAAGATAACTGTCTCACCAATGGGGGAGCGAATTTATAAGCTCCCGTGTTGTGTGAATGACCGCTGTTGACGTCATCGTGGTAACCAGTTTGCAAAATGAGATAGCTAGATACGCAGACGAACGAAGGTGAAGAAACGGGGTTAGGAGGCTACCCTCGTCAACTTGTGCACTTAAGGTTTGGTGACAATTGACTTACGCTTATTGCACAGCCTCTTATAATGATAAATAAACAATATCCACTCCTTGATCGTGAATGTCGTATCAGTTAGGCAAGTCGTTATCCTGGCAAAGCTGCGGAAGATTTATTTCAGTTCATTAGTGACCCAGCGATCGTGGGTTTAAAAAAAAAAAAAAAAAAAAAAGGTTCTTGCTTTCGATTTTTGTTTTGTTTTTATCCGAGGTTATTTATTTCCACATATTTCAAAGCCGACACTTGTCATTATCTATAAATCAAGTTTTATACCTTTGCGACTACATTACCTGTAAGTGCTTTATCTAATGATTGTTTTTATACATATTTCTAGATTTGTAAAAACTTAAATAATAATCATTTTTTAAGCATCATACAAAAATGTCTTCACCTGTATCTGTAAGATCATTTAGATGCGAGACAGACTGAGTGTACTGTAAACATCTATCAAAACTAAAGTTGGGAGCATATACTATTAGCTGCGCATGGTCGCGGTGCTCATCTCCGTATCATTTGCCTTTTTAAGCCCTTGAGCCCTTGAACCCATTAACCCGGGACACAGGGCCAGCGCAACATCCGGGTTACCACAGTTTACCTTCCCCAGGTTTCCCTTTACCGACCATACGGAGAGGGAGGATGAGCAGCTGGGATTCGAACTCAGGCCTGCAGATTCATAGTTAGGCACGTTAGCCACTGCATCATGGAGACGTTATAGATTGAATTTTCACTATAATTTTTTTTCAGGTGTCTCTATCCGGCCACTATGTCGTGTACAGCTTGCAGGCACTGAATGGCGTGGCAAACAATGCTAAATATGGCTACACACGCTGCCATCAAGCCCGTGCCGTCCATCTTAAGACTAATGGGCCGAGGCTTATCCCGGGAGTGATATACGAGGCTGTGATGCATAAAAGATTAGTACTCGGCGAAACAATGACACCATTTAGGCCTTATGAGTCTCGGGAAGGGAAATACCTCGCTGCTGAAGCCCACGTGTCGATGGTAGTAGTAGTAGTAGTAGTAGTAGTAGTAGTAGTAGTAGTAGTCATGAAAAGACATCAAGGGAAAAAAAAAAAGGTCCAATCAATCTGCCACAAACTAACCTACTCGTACATACATACATACACACATACATACATATCAGTGATGAAAACAAAAAGGGGGGGGAGCGACCAAAACATAAACAAAACAGTAACTAAAAACAATCCAATCAACCACAAATAATCGAATGTAATAATCAAATCAAGCAATCCAACCCTCCACAAACTAACCTAATGCACCTTTCCGCAGCCGCAAGAACCTGCTCCAGACAGGCGTGAGTCCCAGCCGCTGGTTCCTCGTGTACTCGTGCTACGCGTGGGGCCTCTCGCTGCTCATCTGTTCCCTCGCTGTGGCCCGGGACTTCGCCGAGAACCTCCAGAACTCCTTCCTCCCTAAGCCGAATTTCGAGGCCAGGTGTTGGTTTTCAGGTGAGTGACACGATGGTTTCTGTTGGTTTCTAGTGATCAAGTGTAGCTGGTTTTCGTATTTCAATTGGTTCTCAGGTGTAATTGTTTTTTAGGTGTGACTAGTTCTCAGGTGTAATCGGTTTTGAGGTGTAATTAGTTAGTTGTAAGGTGCAGGGGAGATTTTTTTTTCTTTTTTCTTTTTCAACGAGGGGAATGTGTTAACGGAAGCACAACCTATCCCACTTACAGCTGAGAGGGGATCGATCTCTCATATCATTCGGGAACCCAAACCTCTACCCACTAAGTTGCCGCTCCCCCTAATAGAATAGTTAATTTATGGACTTATTAGTTTACTTCCTCTTAACAAACGAGGTTCAGTTGGTTTGGCTCAGGATTGATGAGTTGGTTCACCTTTCGCACTCTCTTCCGCACCTTTGCCCCGAGGTCTGGGCCGGGGTACGCACAGGTGTAGCAAGTAATTGATGGCCTTATTTATTACGGCAAGGAGCGTGCAGGTAAATTCAGGGGTCATTGACTTTGTTTACGGTGCGCCCTTAGATGTTAGACCCTGGATATTAGTAAGCCACGGATACTAAACCTTGAATGAGGGTTTTTATATGTACTGGAAAGGGAGGAACAAGAGGAAGGACATTAAGAGATACGTGCATAGGACTTTGAATCAGTTTTAAGCAGCGCAGTCACGGATACAAAAGCATGAGTGAGGGTTTTTATATGTACTGAAAAGGGAGGAAAGAGAGGTAGGACATTAAGAGACGTGCATTTGAACCTGAATCAGTTGTAAGAAGCGCATTCAGGCGTCAGGTAAATTCAGGGTTCAGTGACCTCGTTTACTGCGTGTGTCCTCGGATGTCAGACCGTGCATGGATACTAGTAAACCAAAGCTACTAAACCATGTGTGAGATCTCTTTGTATATACTGGAGAGTAAGAAATAAATAACTAGGTCATCAACAGACACACGTGGGCTGAATCTGAATAACTTATAAGCAGTGAAGTCAGGCATTGAGGTAAATTCTGGGTTCAATGATTGTTTACTATGTGTCCTCGGATGTCAGACCTCGGATACTAGTAAACCATCGATACTAAACATTGACTGAGCTTGTTTTATTATACTAGTGACGAAGAACAAAGAGTATGTTGATGAACGCCTGCAGTTGAATCTGAATCCCCTGTTAGAAGTTCAGTCAGGCTCGTTACTGAATTGGTGAGCAGGGAAAGTCTTTATCCCACGACGCAGGCCATTGCAACAGGTTAATTGGGAGCATACCTGTACTGTTACTAAGTTACCTGAGATGTCAATGGCAAGTTAAGACAGACAGACAGACAAACAGACAGACAGATATCGTAGTCCTGGCCTTGTAGAAATGTTTTGATGTTAGGTAGCCAGCCATTAGCATTCAGAGGAGGGTTGACCACATGTGTTACGGAGGAGGAGGAGGAGGAGGAGGTATGGATGGGACGGCAAATAGATGAGCACGGAGGGAGGGAAGGGCAGATGGGCAAGAAGGGGCATGTGTGGAGGAGGAAGGGAGAAGATGACTTGAAGAAAGGGAGATAAGGAGATGCGTGAGGTGAATGGAATAAACATGACCAAAGGGAGGAAGAAGGAGGAAGAGGATCAAAGGGAAGATGATGACTAAGGGAGAAGGAAGGGAAGGGGATGAGTTGAAGATCTACACTGGCCCGTAAAGTGTTTCTCTTCTCTTCCTCATTTTCTTTCTCAGTTTCTCTTCTTCATTCTCTTTCTCAGGTTTCTCTTTCTCAGTTTTTCTCCTCTCTTCCTCATTCCCGGTTTTCTCTTCTCTTCCTCTTTCTCTTTCTCAGTTTTCTCCTCTCTTCCTCATTCTCAGTTTCTCTTACTCTTTTTCTTTCTCAGTTTTTCTCCTCTCTTACTCATTCTCTTTCTCAGGTTTCTCTTTCTCAGTTTTTCTCCTCTCTTACTCATTCTCTTTCTCAGGTTTCTCTTTCTCAGTTTTTCTCCTCTCTTCTCATTCTCGGTTTTCTCTTCTCTTCCTCTTTCTCAGTTTTTCTCCTCTCTCTCTTTCTCAGTTTCTCTTCCTCTTTCTCTTTCTCAGTTTTTCTCCTCTCTTCCTCATTCTTGGTTTTCTCTTCTCTTCCTCTTTCTCTTTCTCAGTTTTTCTCCTCTCTTACTCATTCTCTTTCTCAGTTTCTCTTCCTCTTTCTCTTTCTCAGTTTTTCTCCTCTCTTACTCATTCTCTTTCTCAGTTTTTCTCCTCTCTTACTCATTCTCTTTCTCAGTTTCTCTTCCTCTTTCTCCGGTTTCTCTGCCTTATTTTTCTTCTTTTTTTTTCCTCCTCAGGCGACGACGCGCTGATCATCTTCTTCTACGGCCCCACGTCGGTGATCCTCGGCGTGAACGTGATCCTCTTCTGCGTCTCCGCCTACAAGTTGTTTTCCCTCAGCAAGAGTTCGGAGGCGCGGACCTTCCAGTGAGTGTGACTTTGTTTGTTCTTCTTCTTCTTATTTTTTTATTGTTGTTGTTGTTCTAGTTCTTGTTCTGCTTGTTGTTCTTTGTCTTCTTGTTCTTTTTCTTTTTCTTCGTTTCTTGTTTTTGTTCTTCTTTTTCTTCATCTTGTTCTTGTTCTTGTTCTTGTTCTTCTTCTTCTTAACGCTTGATAGTAAGTCTCTCATTTTAACTTTTGTGATTTTTTTTCTCCTTGTGATAATTATATCTCTTCCTCCTTATATAACTTCTCATACATTCTCTCTCTCTCTCTCTCTCTCTCTCTCTCTCTCTCTCTCTCTCTCTCTCTCTCTCTCTCTCTCTCTCCTTCATTGTCTGGCTCTTTTTCTTTTTTTCGCACAAATTCCTTCTCTTTTTTTTTCTTCCTTATCGTTACAGAAGAAAGAATAATATATTTTTCCTTTTGTTTTCCTCAATTTTACTTGCGACATCTTTCGTTGCATTGTCTTATGTATTTAAATATTTTCTTTTTACTGACCTGACTTCCTTTTCTGTCGTTCCTCGAGCTTAAAAATTTATATTCACGATGCAAAACTTTATTATTCGCGACTCGGTTCTTCCATAAGAGTGTGTGTGTGTGTGTGTGTGTGTGTGTGTGTGTGTCTTTGCTGCATCCCAAGGCTCTTAGGTACGCCGATGTTCACTTGTTTTCCTGTTTTTTTCTCTCCCTCCTTGACATGTTTCTGCCACGCCCACTCGGCATGAATTCTGGCCTTGTATTAAACTGTCCCGGGCGCTTTTTTTTTATTTCACCGCTGTTAGAGAGAGAGAGAGAGAGAGAGAGAGAGAGTGTGTTAGCCTTATAAAACGAGAGAATAGAAAGAAACAAAAGAAAAGGAGGAGGAGAGAGAGAGAGAGAGAGAGAGAGAGAGAGAGAGAGAGAGAGAGAGAGAGAGAGAGAGAGAGAGAGAGAGAGAGAGAGAGAGAGAGAGAGAGAGAAGCTGCTCGTAGGTATAGCCCGTTTAATTGACAATGACTGATAAGATTATATAAAGTTCGTTATTTACAATGGTACTCTTTCCCTTCCTTTGTTTTCATTATCAACCCTTTTTTTTCTGCTCATAGTAGATCAATTTACTCTTTCTATTTCCTTTTTTTCTTTAATCTTTCTTCTTTACTTATAGCTATTACATTTTTTTACGGTATCTGCAAAAAAGTCATTCTTAGTTTTTTGCATATTTTTTTTAGGTTATAAAGTGACGAATTTTTATCCGATTGGTGTGAAAAGATCGTGTGTGTGTGTGTGTGTGTGTGTGTGTGTGTGTGTGTGTGTGTGTGTGTGTGTGTGTGTGTGTGTACATGGCAACCCTCCTTGTTATGTGATCTCGCCCAGCTGACAAACATGACTTCCTCCTCCTTCTTCCTCCTCCTCCCACGCCTCCTCCTCCCATGCTTCCTCCTCCTCCTCCTCCTTTTTCATATTATTTGCATCCTTGTTCTGTTTTATTTCCCTTTGTCATATTTTCCTCTTTAACATCATGACCGCCTTTTCCTTTTTCTTTTCATTTGTTATCTTAATTTTCTTGGTCTGCTGAAAAAAATAGTGTCACGTCTCTTTGGCACCACCCAACCCAGTGCCACGGTGCCACCCTAACGCCTCCTTTCCCTCACCCTCATCCATCTCTGTCCCTTCTCCCTCTTCCCTTCCCTCCCTTTCCCTCCCGCATTCCCTTCCTTCCCTCCTTACCGTCCCCTCCCACTTCCCATCAACGCCGTGTAACTTGGTTCCCTCCTTCTCCCCTTCCCTCCCCTTCCTTTTTTTCTTCCTCATTCATCTCCCTCAAGCTCGAAACATTTCTCCGCTTACTCCACCCTCTTTTCTGTCTCTCCTTTGTTTCTTTGGCTAGTTGCAATGCGGAAGACTGTGTGTGTGTGTGTGTGTGTGTGTGTGTGTGTGTGTGTGTGTGTGTGTGTGTGTGTGTGTGTGTGTGTGTTCATGAAACTTCAAGAATATATATATATATATATATATATATATATATATATATATATATATATATATATATATATATATATATATATATAAGTCCTTATTTCTTTTGTTCACAGGTTCACTATGTACCTGAAACTGTTCGTGCTAATGGGCGTGACCTGGATCTTCGAAGTCATCTCGTTCTTCGTGCAGCGTGAGACCTACGGCTCCTCCACCAACTACATCTGGTAAGAGTCGCACAGAGGAGATATAGTGACACTGCTTATAGCGGGATATCGAGCGCTATTTATTGCCAAGATGAGGAGGAGGGTTTATTAAAATACATTTGTAGATTCTGTCAAAGCTAAACAATAAAAAATTTGCAGGTAGTTAGATTTTAAGGAATGTCATATTGCAATGTGTTCCATTTTAAAGGAGCAAATGTAGTAATGTAAGTCTTTAAATGCTTGTGTTTTGTGCATTTCATTATTGGCTGGCTTTCACATTCTTTCAGCCGCACTAAGTCCTTGCAATAGAAATACCAAACAACCTTGTGGTTAAAACAAGTCAACGCTTTCAAGAGTTGTTTGCTCCCAAAATCTGCTCGTGTCTTCTTTTAGTCTTTCCTATAGCCTATATGGCTGGTGTCTGGTGTCTTTGCTAAATGGTTTTCTTTCCTCGCCCTCCAGGATCGTGTTCGACCTGATCAACATCATGCAGGGGCCCATCATCTTCTTCGTGTTCGTGTGTCGCCGCGCCGTGCTGGTCCGCGTGTGCGAGGTGCTGTGCGGCGTCAGGGTGGCCAAAGAGACCTTCCCGGGACATTACCTCAACGCCGAGACCGACACCGTCAACAACGAGACCACCATCAAGCACTCCGTCATCTGAGGCTTGAGGGGCACCGAGGTGGAGTCTTCTTACTCTGTTCTACTACTGAAGCCTTCTTACCATGACACTGGTCTCCTCTGAGATCTTCAACGGGAGAAATATGCTCTCGGTAACACCCAGAAGACATAAATAAGCTTCGTTCAGCAATCATGAAGTTGGATACAAGCTTGCACCGCCATCCCCAGTGTGACAGGAGACGCAAGCTTCGGAGCATGACCAGAGGGCGACAAAAAAGCTTTCTTAACTCTGACAGGGACAAGACCTGGCACTCTCGCCCTTGAAATAACATTGATGCCGGTGAACGTGGAGCTCCTACGACACCAAAACTATAGCATACAGCCTCCTTGTACGAGCCTCCCAGACAGTCGTGTGTGGTTATCCTACGGCAGATACGGACCCGATGAGGCCTGGCAGGAGGCGATTAGGTGTTCTGATAAGACAAATATGTCGCCCAGCCTCTCCCTGTCTCGGGGTCACCTGTAGGGGCGTGGCGGCGGCCCCCTGGTGCTCAATACTGGCATTACATGAGCCAAAGAGGTGTTCATGCTAAGTGTGGCCAGTCGGTGAGTTTGGCACCATCTGGACATCTTAGGGTAAAGGTTGGTTTATTGGCGTGCCCATTATCTCTTTTCCTGCCTCATGAAGTACTCCCCTGTAGCCATATATGGCATTCACTAATACTCAACCCCCTAAAAAACTAAGAACCCTAAGAAAACCGTAGAGACGAGCCGAGATGAGAGCAAGTATAAGAACTGTGATGAAATGTGCAAACCAGAGCGGCTGAGGGCGGCGCAGAGCCCAAAGCCTTCCGCGGCACCATTAATGTCCAAAAGGAAAGTGTTCACGACAGTGCTGGGCTCTTCCCTACTCGTGACCCTCTGAAGGTCGCTAAAGGACAGATGAATAGCCTATATTTATAACCTTCCAACTGAGGTCTCCGCCCCCTTCGAGTCCCAGGGTGTGCACGTTGCATCGCTATTTCCACTCTTGCTTATCTCTACGCTCTCTCCGATGGTTTTCACAGAAATTTGAGGGTTGTTAGAGGAAATAACAGGCGAGGCCAACACAAGCGTCTTTGATTAGGTAGGAAACAAGATGAAGGCACGTTGACGAAACCAACAGTAGCCTATTTTTATCCTAGTTATCGTCAAAGGTGTTTGTGTGCAAGTGCATATGAATCAAAAGTAGGAAAAATGATCATACAGACGTACGTTCACTTGGGTCTTACTACTGCAGCGTCCGATGGTTTAGTCCTCGCACTGGACACCAAATGAAACAGTGAGACTATAGTCCGTAGGCCTATTCTTAAACGTATCGGTGCCTCTGTCCGCCTGTTGGAAAAGCCTCTCGTAGAAGTTGCTGGGATTTTCACGGACTGTTTTGTGAGCCTCATGAGAGGTGGACACGACTTCTACATCTTCGACAGGAAAATTACCCTTGAAATCCCCGTCAGTGTTCTCTGTGACCTTGGGAGTGGTAATGGGATCCCGAGACGTTTAACAAAGTGGAGCTGTGGACTATGGAAACTATTAACGGACGACTATGGATATGGATATGGATGTATGGATATGGATATGGACTATGGACCAATTCGTCAACTCCCGCGAGGAACATTCTTATAAGTGAAGCAAACTTGCCAAAGGAACTCTTGTGTTCATACGTTGAATGTTATGCCAGCTTTTCCCACATTTATTACTGAGAGTGTGGTGTTTGTTACGTTGTTGTCCACCTTTTGCTGTGACTGAAGCAGCTTAATTATGATCACTGGCAAAGCAACAGTGAAACATATTGCTGAAGGTTTTGATAGTTTTGCATTATTTTATTTATTACACGTTTAAGATAATAATCTGTCATACGTGTGTGCTTTAAGGGTTAATATAACGTCCTCTGAGGGGTGGACTGCCCTGCCACACAATACTTGTACGATAGTTACGTCTTAACTGTTTTTTAAGCCATTAATTAACACGCATAACAACATTATGTGTGCTATACATCACAATATTACTGTTTTCTGTTATCATTTTACAATAAAGGTATGAATGTATGAGCTCTTTAACCGGATAAATAAATGGTCACTCGGTTAGTTGTGCTCGCTTGGGCTATGATTAATAAAACTGCTGATGCCCTTGTTGAGAGCCTCGCCTCTGCACAGGGCGAGTGATTTTTTTTTTTTTTTTTAACAAAGGAGGCAGCTCAAGGGCACACAAAAAAAGGAAACAATAATAAAAAAAAGCCCGCTACTCGCTGTTCCTTAAAAAGAATCAAAAGAGGTGGCCGAAAGAGAGGTCAATTTCGGGAGGAGAGGTGTCCTGATACCCTTCTCTTGAAAGAGTTCAAGTCGTAGGCAGGAGGAAATACAGATGAAGGAAGATTGTTCCAGAGTTTACCAGCGTGAGGGATGAAAGAGTGAAGATGCTGGTTAACTCTTGCATAAGGGGTTTGGACAGTATAGGGATGAGCATGAGTAGAAAGTCGTGTGCAGCGGGGCCATGGGAGGGGGGGGAGGCATGCAGTTAGCAAGTTTAGAAGAGCAGTCAGCGTGGAAATATCGATAGAAGATAGAAAGAGAGGTAACATCCACTCTGTCCAGGAGAGCTGTGTGAGTGGAGCCTCCCCACACGTGAGATGCATACTCCATACGAGGGCGGACAAGGCCCCTGTATATGGATAGTAACTGCGCGGGGGAGAAGAACTGGCGGAGACGATACAGAACGCCCAACCTCGAGGAAGCTGATTTAGCGAGAGAGATGTGAAGTTTCCAGTTGAGATTTTGAGTAAAGGATTGACCGAGAATGTTAGTGTTGAAGATGGTGATAGCTGAGTGTTGTCGAAGAATAGGGGATAGGTCTTTGGAAGATTGTGTCGAGTTGATAGGTGGAGAAATTGGGTTTTTGAGGCATTGAAGGACACAAGGTTCCTTCTGCCCCAATCGGAAATGATAGCAAGGTCTGAGGTTAAGCGTTCTGCAGCCTCCAGTCTGGAGTCGTGTACTTCCTGTTGTGAGGGTCTTTTATTGAAAGAAGTTGAATAATGTAGAGTGGAGTCGTCGGCGTATGAGTGGACAGGACAGTTTGTTATGGAAAGATCATTGATGAATAACAGGAAGAGAGTGGGTGATAGGACAGAGCCCTGTGGAACACCACTGTTGATAGGTTTAGAGGAAGAACAGTGACCGTCTACCACCGCAGAGATAGAACGGCCGGAAAGGAAACTGGAGATAAAGGAACAGAGAGAGGGATAGAATCCGAAAGAGGGCAGTTTAGAAAGCAAAGACTTGTGCCAGACTCTATCGAAGGCTTTAGATATGTCTAGCGCAACAGAAAAAGTTTCACCTAAACGGCTAAGAGAGGATGACCAAGAGTCAGTTAAGAGAGCAAGAAGATCGCCAGTAGAACGCCCCTTGCGGAAGTTGCGGAACCCATACTGGCGACCAGATAGAAGGTAAGAAGTGGAAAGGTGCTTTTGAATCTTCCGGTTAAGGATTGATTCAAAAGCTTTAGATAGACAGGGAAGTAAAGCTATAGGGCGGTAGTTTGAGGGATTGGAACGGTCACCCTTCTTAGGCACAGGCTGTAAAAAGGCATACTTCCAGCAGGAAGGTAAGGTAGATGTTGATAGGCAGAGACGAAAGAGTTCGACCAGGCAGGGTGTCAGCACGGAAGCACAGTTTTTAAGGACAATAGGAGGCACTCCATCAGCAGGTCCATAAGCCTTCCGAGAGTTGAGGCCAGAGAGGGCATAGAAAACATAATTTGGAAGAATCTTAATAACAGGCATAAAGGAGTCAGTGGGGGGATGTGTGCGTGTTCTATAATGTGCAGGGCGATATAATTGGTGCATAACATGGATATAATAGGTTACTGACTTGGCTGGTGAGGCAGGGTGGTGCAGGCCGTGTGGGGCTCGCCTGGTCCAGCTGGTGACTGGAAGTGCCTGGAGCAGCGGTCAGGGATAGTATTCAGCCTGAAGGTAAGGGGACATTTTCTGCTTGTTTGGAATGTTGTTCACAGGTTAGATCCAGATCCAGAAATTCCCGGCAGGGTGGTGGGGGTTCCCTGTGGCTGTGGAGGCACAGTCCAGCAGCGTGGTGTTGCTTGGCCTGGGTTCCCTCACCCACTGAGTGAAGCAGCTGAAGTTGCTGAACATTGATAACGACCTTCATCATTGTGTTCCTGCTGTATGTGAGTTTGTCATAAGTTTATGTTCATATTTCAAGTTTTGTTTTGCTTATTTTAAATTTTTGTTAGTTTGCTGTTTGTTTCGTCTCTGGTTTATTGTACCAAACAGTTGCTGCATATCTGCATTATAAAGCTTTTAAATTTCTGAAGAGTTCACAATGGTTGGTTGACAAATGGATAGGTATCTGAGGAAACCCTGGGGAAGGTAAATTGTGGTAACCTGGGTATCACTGACCCTGTGTTCCGGGGTAATGGGTTCTCACCCAGCCCAGGCTCAAGGGCCAATAGCACGGAGGTGAGCACCACAGCCATGCACAGCTAACAGCTAACAGCATGTGCTCCCAACTTTACCTTACTTTTATACTTGGACATGAGGGAATGAGAGGAGCTTCAGATTATATTGCTTTGGACAGTAGGCTGAAGCTGGATGTATTAGATGTGGTTATGAGAGGACTGTTTGATGGTTGTGACCTCTTTGCAGTAGTAGTAGTGAAAATAAGAATGAGACAAATGGGAATCAAAGAAGCCACTTACTATATTTTCTTCATTTTAGCTTGTGATATATTATGTACGTATATCTATGAGGTGGTTCTTGTGGTAAAGTTTCATAAAGATCAGTCATGTAGTTTTTGAGGATGCATAAAAGGAAATTGTAAATGCAATTGGCTCAGTTAATTTTCAGTTAATTCTTGAAAAATATGCAAAATTCCAGACTGAAGTATGCTTCATTGCATTTAAGAACATTTTGAAGAATATAAATGAAAAAGGACATGTTTTAAGTAATGGATGTTTAAAACATCATGTCCTCCCCACATTCTCCTGTCTTTGCAAATGACCCTTTTTTATTTTTCTTATTTTTTTTTTTTTTTAAGGCGTGATCATGCATTGAGGCAGTGCTCTATGCATTTTACTTACAACTCAGGCTCTAAATATGTCAGCTGATCCCCCTTCAACCCAAAGTATTATTCACTCACGGGCAAGGAGATCACAAGTGCCAACTTCCTTCCTGTAGCAGCTCTAAAATGATTTCCTGGCCTATGATGTCCACTAGTGGTGCCCTCATGCTTCCCCTTTGTTATGTGCTAAGGCCTCCTCTTCCTTCCTGTCTTGAGCGTGCTGCACAGGCCATATAATTGACTTCTTATCGGCAGTGGTGGGCACGGTTTGGCTAATCAGTTAATTAGCCAAGCTAACTTTTTGTTACAGCTTTTTTGTTGCCCTTGGAAACTTAACAAACCAATTGGCTCCTCCAAAACTTAGTTCCACTAACTTAAAGTCTGCTAACTTAACTAATACATGTGGTTCCACTCTTGTGGCTGCCTCAAACAGTCAGTCAGGTACACTAGTGGCTGTTAAGCCTTTTGAGGAGCTGCTGTGGGTGGAGTGGGGGCCACTCAGGCTTGGGAGGGTAATGCCCAGGAGCCTCAGAGCCCTTGGTACTGCCTGGAGGACTATTTTGTCCTTAAGTCAAAGGATAATAGGAATGCCAACCTTTTGCTCTGGTAATTTCAGTTGTTCATTTAATTATTCATGCACTTTGTTCATCATCTGATCTTGGTATTCTGTATTTTCTGGAAAAGCCTGTGTTACAACATATTAACATTTCAGATCCCTGGATCTGTTTGTAAGGGTTTTGGATCAGAGCCAATAAAACAAACCACAGCTCAATTCATATATAAAAACACTTTTAATATTAGCCTCTGTCACTTTTATTAGTGGTTAAGCATTAGCAAAGCTAACTTTGTAGTTAGAGGACCAGCGGTTGGTAGAGTCAGCTGTGCTCACCACTGCTGGCAGCACAGTGTGTGTCCCCATCAGCTGACTCACTCACTCTCATAACAGGGATGCATTAGGCAGTAATAATGATATACTTCCTCAACATAATCCTCTTTATCTTAGCCAGGCTGTAGTAGTGTACAAAAGGCACTATTTAAGGCATAATTAAAGTAAAGAAATGTTTAAAAATAATCAGAAAATGCATAAAGTCTGAAGACTATGACTAAAGTATTATAAACTAATTCTGAGGAGAGGCCAGAGACACAGATCAGGCTGACGGCCTCAGTCCTTGGACCAAACTTAATTGTTGTGCTTTTTATCTAAGAATCAAACTAGGCTTTTGAACCTCAAGTCCTTGTGTTTGTCATGACACAAGAGTAGTGTAAAGAAAATTTTGTGACATTTATAACTTTCCATTGTATCAAAACTTCAATAACAATAGGAATAAATTTTTACTTTAATATGTTCTTGGGGAAAGTGTTGGCCAAGCTGTGAACCCTGAGCCCCATGACATCCCTCAGTCACTGTGAATCCTGAAAACACCACCAGTCATAATCTTCATGTTTATGCAGGTTCCAATATAAAAATATTTTGAGAATTACAGTGGAATTCAGTCTTGAAGCTACACTGAGGAGAATCAAAAGTAACAAACTCACTCATAAGAGGCTCAAAATGAGGCTCCGGCCTGTGAGGAGAATGTCTAACACAGTACAGAGTATACGGTGCAACCATAACATTATCACAATCCTGGAGTCACAGTCTGGAGTGAACACAAACCTACAGAATTATCAAGATCACTAAATATTCCCTTGACTCGTGAAGGTGATGCCTCAGAATGACTAGAAAATGAGAAAAACCAAGTTGAATTCCCACTTGCTCTGCTGCTGCTTGGACCAGCTGACCTTTGCCACGGACTTACAACTTAGGGCACGTCTTAGTTTATGGGCTTTTCTGTCTGAACCTAAATGTTAAGTTCACATCAGGCACCCAACTACTGTGTTAGCGTTCAGGTGTCTCACTCTTCACACGCTCCATCAACACGCAAGCAAGAGGAGCTTCTCATCAGCTCAGCTGGGTAAAAACTGCACAAATTCTTAAAATGGTCCACCGTCTTCAACAACACAGTAAAGCCTCACTTCATCAACACTGCCAGGGAGGGAACACTGCACCAGTGACTCAGGAGTTTGCATCAGATGTTTAGGAGGAGTTATACAGACTTTATTAACACTTCATGTGTACAAAAATTATTCAAGCTTGCTCTTTGTATAATTTCATGCATAATTGAACATTGTCCCTCAGGAAAAATTTTGGTTAAGACAAATGTATCGCTGCAAGACCCTCTGCAGAGTGCCCTGAGGTGTTGTCAACACACATACACACACACACACACTAATGTACATTCTTTCGTATTGAATATTATTTCCCACGGTTGGCTGGCTGCATGCACAAATCCTGTCTGAATCTTATTGCAGGATTGAAAAGGGCTGCAAGAAGATATAGACAGGATTTGCAAATGGAGCCACACATGGGAAATGACATTTAATGTAAAAGATGCCTATTATGTGAAAATAGTAAAACTACTGAGAGGCCATCACTAAATTATTCAATGAGAAATCTTAAAAAATCACATTAGTGAGAGAAGAGAAGGATTCGGGAGTGCTGGTCTAGGATTATTTTTCACTCAAAAGAAAACATTAATTAGACTCAAACAAACTGTCAAAAAACATGGGTGGCATTTCACAACAAGAACAAAGAGATGATACTTGGGAAATTGACAGTGGCTCAAGTCCTTCCCAGGGTGAAACACACAGCAGCAGTGTGGCCCCCTCGCCCCAAAACAAGAAGGATGTAAACAAGATTGAGAGAATACAAGGAGCAGCCAAGATGGTTCCCAGCCTGACAAATTCAATGAACAAGGAAGGACTCCAAAAGTTGGGTCTGCCGCACCCTTGGAGGAGAAGGAAAGTAGGGTGAGATGGTGGCAGTTTTAAGTGCAGTGAAGGGAGGAAACAGAACTGACAGAGATTTACTTTTATGGTATGGGAGAGCAAGCAGGGTACATGGAATTTAATAGGAGCAGAGAAGATGCTTGAAAGATATAAAAAAATGGCATTTTCCACACAGATGCATTGAACTGTGGAACAGCCTCAACAAAGAAACTGTCCAGTCCAAAAGCTTAAAAGAGTTTACTACTAAATATGTCCCAGTGAGATTCAGAGACAGGATTCCATGAGCACAGCTCACTCCCTTTTTGGCTAAACTAAGTAAATACACACACGCACACTCACGTGTATCGCTAGTCACCTGCAGAGGACTTGTGGGTCACAGGTCCACAGTGTTCACACAGGTCACTGCGTCCTGACTGGTGCAATGACGTGAGGCTTTACTGTCTGTCGTGGTTACATACTTTCACCTTGCACATGAGAAAATAATTACCTCCCCAAACCTGCCAGTCACCAAGCACACGCCTGCTGGACACATAGTGTGGCAGGGGCATGCGCCACCTCTGGACAGAACAAAGCTGGCCTTGTACTAACTAGAAAGGTTTTACAGCTTCCACTTTCATGTTCTCAATGCACAAGATAACACAAGATTCCTTCCCATGGAGTTGAAGCATAACTCCTTTCAAGTCTCCTTTGGTCACAGAAACAATGTGAGTGAAGCAGAAACATTTGGCACTAAACACTTCTTGACTAAGATAGTGAGTCTGCAGCAAGGAACTGTGTAAAGTATTCCCCTGTTGTCCTTAAGGATACAGCCCTCAGGCTGAACATCAGCATCATTGTTGTTACACTTGTGTAAACCAACCAGGATAAAATTGGTTGTCTAAAAAATTTCATTTTTTACTCAACATATTTTTTCTTGCTCTAATGTTTGATAGAACAGGTGCTCACACTGAGCATCATATGGCACACTCAACATCAGTAAAGCATTCTTGCAGACTAATTGAAAAAGTGTATAATTCAAGGTTCCTTTCTTACTTGACACAAAGCATGCAAGCTTTTAAATGCTACCGAGTCATTCACAAAGGCTCAAGCACACTACATGCACTCACTAGTCAGCACAACATAATCAGCAGCATTTTCATTCTCCTTTCATAAAAAATGTCTGGACAGGAAGTCAACACCACGTGGCCCTGAGCGCTGGGCCTGCAGGCCGCCCGCTGCCTGTGCTGGGAGGAGCCAGGCGTTCCCAAGACAAGTCAGTCCTCATTAATTATGCAATTGTTGTGCCAAATGATTCACTATGCTAATACAACGAGGTTGCTCATATATATATATCTTCATTAATGATAACAACAAGCAGGAGGAATTTATTCACTATGTACAAAGAAGAATGAAATCCATTCCACCAGAGTGACAACATTTAAATATATAGGCAATAGTATCTCTATCTATAACTTGACTATGAACAAACCAAGTCTGGTGTTTCTCATGGTTCATCCACACAACACTCCCCACACTGCTGTGTTACCTCACTCCATTTCTCACTGAAATGGATGAGGAAATGTACAGATGCATATTGATAAAGTAATGATGAACACTCGTCTTCACGCCGCTGGTCCGCTAACTACTGCACACACTGACAGATACACTCACACTCTCTGAGGCGACGTTAGTGCTTGATATTCCCTGATTCATGGCAGGAGCAGACTCCTGCAGATACTACATTACAAATGTGTCATATGGAGCAGTCATCAAAATAGTACTATTTCTTATTATGCAACTGGTAATTATCAAGCAAACTTTGGATGGAATATATAATGATGTCAGACTCAAACTGAGAAAGCAGCTGCATTCTGTACATGATTTAAATACTTCAGAAACTTTGCAATTACCTACTGAAGATTTAAGAGAAAGCAATATGTTCAAAGGAGTAAACTGCTCTCACACAGACCCTCAAATCATTGTTCTGGTGGTAAGCTTTGCCACAACAAAGACTTGACTCAAGGGATTGTCCAGCAGCCACACGCCAGGGAGGGAGAGGCTCCACCTGGGCCATCCCTGTGCACACCACTGACCCTTAACTAGACCCTAGCTGCAGAAGAAGCCTCAGTGCAGTACTTAAGTAATGCAAAAAGTATAGAAACGGATCACTCAACTTAGTATTCAGCACATGCTAGAGCAATAAAACACACACACATACACACACACACACACACACACACACACACACACACACACACACACACATAGGCAATTTATATCATATATATAGGACAGAATTATACAGTCTGAACTGCATACATCATACAAAGCCATAGAAATAAATATCAAATAACTCTCTATTGTATATGTTTATCAAATCTCTGAAAACCGCGTATAGAGTAGCTAGAGTAAACCATCTGTCAAATAAACTGTGATCTACAAACATACTGAAGGTCTAGTGAAGTGCTCCAAGGGCCTCATGAAGCTCCTACTCTTCAGACTTGGGCGGCTTGACTATGACATTCCCCTGGCAGAGGCACACCCTCATGTAGGCCTCCTGTGTGAGGTGGTAGTCCCTGTAAGGGGGGTACAGGGAGGCCTCCAGCTGCTTCAGGTTTTCAATGAGGAGTGACTCGGCCTTCTCCAGGTTGAAGGCCTCCATCTCCTTGCAGGCCGCCTTGAAGGTCTGCTCCGTGTTCTGAAGGATGGAGGAAAAATTAGAGGCATTTCTCAAAGAGAAAAATATGGGCAAGTATATTTTACTTACAGTAAACTTAATAATTTATTTCTTGTATGATAGAATTTGAAATTATCAAATATGAAGATCACTACAGTCATTAATGTTCCTCTGTAGCCCTTGGCACCATGTTCCTGACATGAAGCCTGAGTGTTGCAAAAACAAGCCTGTGATCAGCTGCAAAGAACTCATTAGAGGTAGTCCTCAAGATACAATGGTGTTCAAAACATACAGGCGGGTCATAGGTTGAATTGGTCTTAAGTCAAAATTTATGATAAACAAAATAACATTGTATTTGAATGTCCTGCAGTGTTCCCACACCTCTTACCCCCCCCCCCCCCCTAAACCCGGCTTTCCTCATGAGCTCGCCCTGGTTAGCCACACAATGCTGTGCAACATTATCATATTGAGCCACCAAATTTTTGGCAAGATGGCAGCATTAGCCTAACAGCCCACCCCACCAAGTCATTACATAGGGGTTGTGTTGGCGAGGGACAGTGTACACGAAGGACACGTCGTAGATATATGAGTGGCCAACGTCACCTCTGCTGCATCTTGTTACCTTCTGTGAATGTTTCATTTAACTATGATTGCTGTTCCAGTAAATGGTCACCTGTAGGAGCTGCTGCAGGAATATTGTGAGGAGACTGTTAGTGTGGGACGCTATTTTGCTAGATGACTGGCATCTGCTAGATCTGCCAGCAAGCTTGGTAGGAAGAGCAGGAACTGAGCAGCTGCTCAACCCACAGTGAAATATTTGAAATGTCAACTCATTACTTAACCAAGTATTACTAATATTACTGTTCTGGTCATAAGTCACATACGTCGTAACTCTAGGACTGCCTCTACAGCCACTCATCGGCTTAGTCTCCTGCCTGTCATAACAGTAAGGCTTTGGCCAAGTCTTGTGGGTTAGGTCCTTACCTGGAGGTTCTTCAGGGTGGCGAGAATGTTGGTCTGCTCTCCACACTTTTCACACTTAATGAAGGGGTTGATGACCTGCTCGGTGTTCACTGGCACGGGTCCGTGACACTTGTGACACTTGAAGCGCAGGTTGGCGTTGTCCATCTCCTTGTACATGGGCCAGTCTTGCTGGCAGGCCTGGAGGGGCACAGAAGCTGTTAGTGTGCTGTATGAATAGAGAGGAGAATGAGATATTTGCCTGCATTGTTAATTCTTTATAACAGTCAAGAAGTGTGAAGCAAGGCAGGGCTGACCACCACCAAACCTGCACACTGATATACACTTTATTTCCCAGCTCCACACCACCTTGGTTCTCTAAATGTCATGAGTATATATAAATATTATCTAGTTTTTGGTGGACAAAATGGGTAGTCAGAATATACATGAACCTTCTTAGGCAGTATATATTCCAACTCTATTTATAAAGCATCTAAATGTATGATCAGAAATAGGAAATCCTTTTGCCCATATCTGCATCAGTGAAATTGAATTCATAATTAGTAACAAATTTTGGCCACTCACTTCACAGTTACAGTCAAACCAGTATCTGTCCGCCAGCTCCAGCTTCCTCTCGCTCCTCTTCTTGGACGGGAAGGACTGGCCGTAGTTCTCCGGCACAATGTCTCCCTTGCGGAGGTTTCTTATTGCCTTGGTGATCACCTGGTTGCCGCTGAAGTACCTGTTGGTGCAGAATAGATCTCAACGCTTCTGTTGAAAAAAATCATAAATACTGTTGCCATTTATGGTCTTAAAAAAATAAAAATTCAACCAAAGCAGGAAGATGGCTGAATAATATAGGGGAGTACACAGGAGAGAGTGATGGAGCCACAACCATCTCTCCCCAGCCTCTCCCTTGCCCTTCCAGCAGTCACCTGACTTGGGCCGAGTGGCAGGAGTGGTTGAAGAGTGCCAGGGTGGGGTAGATGGCAGCTCCCAGAGTCTCGTTCTTAGCACCGTCAAAAGTCTTGGGTCCCAGGAGGTAAAACTCAGATACTTCGTGAGCATTGAACTGCACAATCTGGAGGAAGGAAAGATGTAAACACTGAACTGCAGAAACTGACTGAATGAAAGGATGTTTTGATCATATAACTGCAAAATGACTTGTAAGGTAACAACTTCCTACTTCCATGCCAGTAAGTGGAAGAGAAATGGCAGCTGGTAAATGGAAAAAAGAATACTATGAAAAGTACTAATTCTCAAATTATTGAAATTAAGTAAAGGATGGATTAGGGATTATTATGAGAGATATTATTTGGTGATCCAGACGACTGGTAGCCTCATCACCCACTGCTAGGGAGAAGGTAGCTAAATACTGTGAGGCTTTTAGGAGGTAGTGTCTAGATAGAGAAAGTTGGAAGCTCTTCTGCCGTGGCCATCCCCTGGTGGGAGCTCCTAGGAGCAGGCGTCGATGAAATGATGATGATGCTTTTAGTGTGAATGGGTGACCAAGACAATTAAGGTTGTATTCTGTTTTTGGCAGCATTTGGCAGCTTAATTCTTGCTGCATCATGTGGTGAAGCAAGTTAAGGAAAAAATACCTTAAAGTGAGTGATTCATGGGCCAAAATTTGCATATTTCTGTTCCATTCAGGTGGCGTGGGGCGTGTAGAGCCTGGCGGTCACTTTAAACACAATTTGCTCAAAACTGTAAGATTGGCAGGCAACCTCATTACACTACACACTTCACGTGTTCTCAGGCCCAAGAGGTTTAGGAATTGTTAGGAAACATGACACACTTTTGACGTCTTTCCACAGACAGGCAGCCTCAGCAGCTGGCCTGTATCTGTAAAGGGTCTGGACCACATGTACAGGAACTTTGTGTCCCAACATGACATGAGGCACATGTGACATGCCACTCACAGCTGCTGGGCAATACAAACCTGAAGGAAGCGCAGCAGCAGACTCCCGGCGAACACCTCCACGTCGCTGACTTTGTCGCCTGCAACAGGAAGTCGTCACACTTTAGTGGAGGTGTGTCAGCAAATGGTGCACTGTATTGTTTCCACATATGTTGCTTCTTATATATTTCATCTTATAAGTAATTTCTAAGTAAGCATGCTCACTATTCACTACTGAGGCACACTGAAAGTACTTAGCTGAAGCACAGGATCCATCACGCACCTTTGTCCTTAAACAAGGGGTAGGCTTCAGGGAAAGGAAAAACCAAAGCAAATTACTTTCTACCAACACCATGAACACTTGAGGTACAGAGCAGATATATTCACTTCAAGGGGGGAAGGATGGCTTTCACTGATAGCAAGGGTCCTCTCTAAAGCTATAAAAGGAGTTGCTTGAGGTTTAGACAACTGTCAACAATTGTTGACTGTCATGAGTAATGTGAGCATGTGAATTAATGTGTGGAACTAAGTATCTGTGGATTACAATGATCTATTGAATGTACTTGGTAGCCTAACCAACACCCAGCACGAAACAGGGCCTCAACTTGTGAATCCAAATTCAGTCTGATGGCCTGAAAACACAAGCATGACTCACCTAATTTAAATTTATTAAATTTGTATTCATTTCACAAATGTTTTCTCATATTTACAATATTTAAAAGAAATTTCCTCACAGCAATATATCTATTTTCTCTTATGTCTCATAGTCAAGGCAGCCGAGAAACTGCTAGTTTGGTTTGCCTGCCCCGGCGCAGCTCTGTCCAGAAGCTGCCTCTAATACAGAGGAGCAAAGGAGACACAGTCTGATCACTTAAAAAGCAGAAATAATAATAATAGTAAAAATAATGATTGAAATATCCTTAAAAACCAGTTGAATGCTTTCGTATTTTCCCAACAGCAATGTCTAATCACTACCTTTAACCTGTCATTTTATTTTTTAACCTTTCAACTCAGGGTAGACAGTAAAATTTGATGTACGTGTACAGAGCTTACGTGGATCACTACTGGCAAAATATTTGTGTATTGTTATGTGTAAAAGCTGCTGTGCATGTGATTGTGTGACCCTAATAATGCTAATATGTCTACTAAGGGGTCATTATGACTCAGGAAATGAAGCCATCATATATATATTGTAACACACTGTACATCATACTAATGGCAATAAATCAGTCCATTAAAAACAAGGGTCCATCCCAGCCTTCCCATCCCGATCCCTCACCTGAGCCGCCATCCTTGCCCTCAAAGTACTTGGTCTTCTTGAGCGCCTTGAGGAGGAAGACGATCATGATGCAGCGGTGGAAGAGGTCCTCCGGCGTGCGGTGCTGGGAGTGGCACACCAGCTGGTACAGCCGCATGAAGTCAGCCGGGTCGTACACTTCCTTGTTGTCTGTTGTCTCCTGTACAAACACAATAGTTCATAAATATACACTGTTGACCCTGAGACATGGATCAAGAATAAATGTTTCTCCATCCTTGTGTCTGTCACAAGACTTGAGGCTTGCCTTGGGGTTCTCTTCCTCCTGCAGCTTCTCCTTCATGTCCAGGAAGTAGGAGAGGGGGTACTGCGTCAGGAGGCGGAAGGCAAGGAAGCAGTTGATGGACATGCCAGAGCCAAACAGCAGGTCCAGGATGGAGCACTCAATGGTGTGGAAGTAGGAGCTCTGCCGGCACTCCACCGAACAAAACAGCACCGCAGAACACTTCTTGCACGGGATTGGTGCCTTGGTCCTGCGGGCACAAGGACATGGTTAAGATTTACAGCTGGAGGGAAAGTAGCCATGGACTAAAGCACCAACACCTAAACCAGCAGTGTCACCTGGGATGTGGTCAAGATTTACAGCTGGAGGGAAAGTAACTGGACAAAAGCACTAATATTTAAACCAGCAGTGTCACCTGGGCACCTTGACACTTCAGTATAGCAAGATGGGAAATACCTCTTGAGGTTTGTTTTGGAGGATTCTTGTTTGCTCTGTTTGGCCCTTGCCCCTTGATGGACTACAGGTTGTTGTAAAGCTTTGAGTCATTTCTCTTTATAACTAGTGAAAAACCAAGAGGGTGAGGTTTCCCTGAATATGTTCTCATGGGAATCCTGTAGGTGGAATACTTTGCCCAACCCCTTGACTGCAGATTTCCTACAAGAAGACCTCACCAAGCTACAGGAATGGAACAAAAAGTGGCTGCTATAATTCAATGAAGAAAAATGTAAAGTCCTACACCTTGGGAGGGGATATCCAGCATACCAATACCACATGGGAAACACTCCACTATCCACCGCAGAGGCAGAGAAAGACCTGGGAGTATAATGTTACCAGGTTTCCAGTGAAGGCGAAATCCATGCCAATCGCAGCGGACGGGTTATGAAAACTGAAGGGTTGGGTATCCTGATACAAACATTCGCCACTATCTGCATGATCCAGAGTCAGCACGCCAGGCACTCACGTCTTGAAACACTTCTGGCAGTGGTTCCCGTACTCCTCCCTGTTGAGCACCGCAGCGAAGGGCTTCTCAGTGACCAGCACGTCTCCGGGCTCGATGTCCTCAGCCGCCACGGCATAGCGGCCCATGTTGTTGTCGTAGTGGATGTCAATCTTCTTGGTGGCCGAGAGGAAGCGTTCGTTTCTGCCGCCGGTCACGTCGGGGATGACAGGAGGGTGTTCAGCGTAGTACTCCGGGATGTCTGGCGTGAAAAGGTCTATTTTATTTATCTATTTTTTTTACAGCAAAGGAAGCAGCTCAAGGGCAAAAACAAATCTTGCTGGGAGTGAGTCAAGAATGGCACCTTCATCATTATCATCATCATCATCATTACCTCAGCTTCACCTGTCGCATCAAATAAGATCAATGTTTGGGATTAAGAAGAGGAAGAGTGATTCATTATGGCAGTAGTTCCTAATAGACCAATGTTGCCAGTTAGAACAGTACAATAGGTAGAGAATTGTCCCAACAGAACTGAGCTGTCATGTTAGTTGTTAGCTCTACCTTGGCAACATTCATGGTGTTTAAAATCTCTGTTAACCCTTAACTGCAGATTTCCTACAAGAAGACCTCATCAGGCTACAGGAATGGAACAAAAAGTGGCTGCTACAATTCAGTGAAGAAAAATTTAAAGTCCTGCACCTTTGGAGGGGATATCCAGCATACCAACACCACATGGGAAACACTCCACTATCCACCACAGAGGCAGAAAAAGACTTGGGAGTATAATGTTACCAGGCTACCAGTGAAGGCAAAATCTGTGCCAATCACAGCGGACAGGTTAAATCTTTGCTTTAACTCCAAACCTCACACAGTCATCCTTTTACAATTATCTTTTCAGTAACCTTACTTGCATGTCATGTTAATTAATAAGTATCATGGCAACCCTTTACTCCTAGCACCTACAAACATGGAGAAAAAAAAGGTTGGGGTTGGAGAGAAGCACTTGGTAGGCTGCATGTCAGGTTCAATAAATTTAGCTAAAAAAACAGATATGAAATTTCTATCATACATTTTATCATCAGTTTTATCCTTATCATCAATTTTTATCATTATTTTTATTGCGTGGCAGCTTGACCTGAGTTTTGGCATAAGAACATCATTTCTCTGACCCAAAATCATTTCTGTTCTTTGCAGTGACTACTAGTATGGTTGGTATTTAAGACACTTTCGATTCTTACATCAACTATTTCTAAAGGTCAAAGAAGGGATCAGTTGGGTTCTAATGAGTGTTTTCTTAGATTCCCTGTATAGAAAAAAGGTCAAACTACCACCAGGGTCATAAAACTACTACTGGAAATGCCCAAAACTCCTACAAAACCTTGGCAAATATGTGACCTCAGGCGACAAAATGTTTTAAAATACTACTCTATGACTTTCTGATGCCTTCCCCTCACACATAATGACTAATCTTTCTCCCCTTGTGCCAGGCTGACCTACCCCAGTTCTTGACGACCTTCCCTGTCTCGTACATCTTGAGCCACTTCTGTATCTCTGTCTGGTGCTCGATCCTCTTCTCCCGCTCCATCTTGGCCCAGTCCAACCACTTGAGGGCTTGGCGGAAGGCGTCGCGAGCGTCGATATGCTGCTTCATGTGGGAGAGCAGCCGCGCCTTCCTCTTGAACAGCTTGTACTTGAGTTCCTGTGCGATACAAGCAGGTGAGTGGTGCAGATAAAAGGATTTACAGCAAGACACCATCTATAGGTGTCTGCCATTGCTCAGGGTTTATGGGATGTGTATTTTATCCGTTTACATGTTGAGTGAACTAATATTAGAGTTGTATTCTTAAACGTATCAGTCTCTCAGTTCGCCTCTCATAGAAGTTCCTGAGGTTTTCATGGGCTGTTTTGTGATCCTAGTGATAGTTGTACATGACTTTTATACCATGAATGGGAAAATTACCCATGAAAACCTGGTTACTCTTCTCTTTGGCCTTTGGAAACAGGAGTAAGGGAAGCCCAACATGTTTAAAAATATTGCCCTTACTCTTCATGCATTAAATTGGTCCAGAAGCTGTGCCCTGCCCTGCCCTTACTCTCCCTCTAAGCCTAAGGTAACATTGACTCCTAACTCCAGCCTCCTTTCATCCAACCAATCAGCTCCCTTAGTTATAGAAGAGGGGCAAGGCTTCTGGGTCAGTTTAATGGACGGTGACAATGGTATTTAGTTGATATTCTGAATTTCCTTTTGTATGTGTGTGAACTGGATCCGAAAGTTGAGAGGAGGAGAGAGGAGAGAAAGAATGGAGGAAAGAGTGGTGGAATATCAGAAAGTTGTGTAGAGGGAGGAGAGGAAAGACGAAGGGAGGTGAGAGAAAGAAGGGAGGAAAGAGTGGAGGAATATCAGAAAGTTGTGTAGAGGGAGGAGAGGAAAGATGAAGGGAGGTGAGAGAAAGAAGGGAGGAAAGAGTGGAGGAATATCAGAAAGTTGTGTAGAGGGAGGAGAGGAAAGACAAAGGGAGATGAGAGAAAGAATGGAGGAAAGAGCGGAGGAATATTAGAAAGTTGTGTAGAGGGAGGAGAGGAAAGACGAAGGGAGGTGAGAGAAAGAAGGGAGGAAAGAGTGGAGGAATATCAGAAAATTGTGTAGAGGGAGGAGAGGAAAGATGAAGGGAGGTGAGAGAAAGAAGGGAGGAAAGACTGGAGGAATATCAGAAAGTTGTGTAGAGGGAGGAGAGGAAAGACAAAGGGAGATGAGAGAAAGAAGGGAGGAAAGAGTGGAGGAATATCAGAAAGTTGTGTAGAGGGAGGAGAGGAAAGATGAAGGGAGGTGAGAGAAAGAATGGAGGAAAGAGTGGAGGAATATCAGGAAGCTGTGGATACAAGTACTGGTTCTCATACTTAAGAACCGAGCTTGAAATTAAAATGAAACTACAAACTCCAATATTGTTTTTCTTATACCACATATTCTCATAACCTTTGCACTTACTCTGTTCATCTTAACTGCTCTCTTTCCACCTTTCTTGTTGTGTTCTCATCTTGCTGTCCTTAACTTTACTGTGTCTTGTATGTGCATTGTTGTGTCCACTTTGCTTGTTCTCATTCCACTCACTTTTTCCCTTTCTTGTTGTGTCTTTACCTTATGTCTTGTTGTGTCCATCTTCTGTGCTCGTTTCCCGCCTTTCCAATTATTATTATTATTATTATTATTATTATTATTATTTTTTTACATCAGAGGACATGGCTCAATGGCAACAAAAAGAGTACAAAAAAAAAAAAAAAAAAAAGCCCGTTACTCGCCGCTCCTTACTCTGTCCATCCTACCTGTTCCTTTCACCTGTATGTCAATTGTCGTGTCCATTTCCATCTGCCTTCACTCGCTCAATCTGGCCTCCTCCTGCTGTGGGCTCACCTTGGGATTCCACCTTTCCACTTACTCTGTCCATCTAACCGCTTACCGTTCCATCTGTATGTGAATTGTTGCTTCCATCTCTGTCTTTCACTCACTCCTCCTCAGTCTGTCTTTCTCTCCCTCCTCCTCCTCCTCCTGCTGTGGCTCACCTTGGGGTAGTGGTGCTCCAGGGCCTCGTCGATGTCCTTGACGCAGTAGTGGTACTCCCGGAGGTGGTAGAGTGCAGCGGAGCGGTTGGCCAGACAGATGGCGTACATGGTCATCTTCTTGGGGTCAGCGCTTTCCTCTGTGTGGGTGTGGAAGTGGCAGGGAGGTCAGGGACTATGGCCAAGGGCTTGTCTCTACCACAGTTTGTTATTCTGCGTGTTCCTCATGAGTGGTAGGAATATAACCTCTAGGTATTGTTATTTAGGAAGACTTAGTGCCTGCATTGCAATACTTGGCAGAGAGTCAAGAGGTGAGGGGCTATGGCTTGTTTCTACCACACTGTTATTCTGGGTTGTCTTTTATGATTGGAACGTAACCTCTACATATTGTTATTTAGGAAGACTTAGTGCCCACATTGCAATACTTCGCAGAAAGTCAACGACTACCAGTGTAAGTTAAGGTTTGTTGTGTCATTAAACATTACATGTGTTTATTAAAAACTAAAAAATAAATAATTGCTTGATGTTAGAATGTAAACACTTGACATAATTAGCAGAGAGTCACAATATGCAGTAAAGTAAATGGGTTCACATAAAAGAGGAATAAATGAGACCCAGGAAAAAATAAATTATCTCACAAGACAAAATATAATAAAGTAACAAACTGTGAAGAAAACTTAACAAAGAGGTAGACAAATAACAGATGAAATATACAAAAAACAACAGCATAACCTGATCCACACACTCAAAAACAACTAACACTCCTGACGAGACACAGGCACACGGGTTAGTGGGGTGAACCCAGACTGAATTAACTTGGGGTGAAGTACACTAGAGGTGCGACAGGTAGCCAGGCACAGTTCCTTCCTGCTGTTGCTGCTGCCTACAGCTGTCACAGATGGTTAAACTAACATGGTGTTTGTTTGAGGC
Organism: Eriocheir sinensis; assembly: GCF_024679095.1. Classification (NCBI taxonomy): domain Eukaryota; kingdom Metazoa; phylum Arthropoda; class Malacostraca; order Decapoda; family Varunidae; genus Eriocheir; species Eriocheir sinensis. The sequence continues at coordinate 383,319 of NC_066526.1, read as the reverse complement.
AGGCCTTAGATACGGTGTCTGCTGGATATGAGAGGTCACTGGGTCATATAATTGTGACCACTATAAAAGAATTAAAAAAAGGTATTGAAGTTGTTTATCTTCCATTCTTCATAGCCAGCTGATAAGAGTGACTATAGTTAAGTATGAGTTTTTTTGTCTTGTGCATGATATCTCCCCGGGCAAACGGTCCTGTCATATGCGGGAAGATAAGTTTATAGAAAAAGGTTCTGGGCGTCACATCTCCACCATATGCAAGAAGAGTTGCCCAATCAATCAATCAATCGACAGGGACATATGCCGAGAGGCGCATCACCACCCACCTCACAGCCCCAGACTCAAGGGTTCCTCCAAGCAGGTCTCCATGCAGACCCCTTTCTCTTCCTTAGTACCTCATGGCAGGATCTATTGACTTGCTCAATATACGAACTCTGTGGGTGTCCCCTTGGCCTCCTCCACTCGGGGCTGTCTATTACAGAAACAACCCGAAGAGCGGGGTCGACTTCTGGGTAGTGTGCTGCATGCCAGAGTTAACAGTCATGGACTATGCAGGTGATAGGCCTCAAAGCAGTCTCACAAAGTCATCAGTGGTTTGACATAAAGTCATTCAAGCAATATTCCATGATTCTGTGAAGGCCCTTATTATTCAAGGCATCAGTCCACTTCTTCAAGTCACTATTCAGTGTCCATGTCTCACAGTCATAGAGTAAGACAGGGAGCACAAGCGACTTGAAGATCCGTAACTCTGTCCTTTTGCACAGGTATTGGCATGGCCATATGCTCGTGTTGAGCAAGTCCATCACATTCACCTTCAGCCTTCTGAGTTCATTCAGTGAGGCAGTCAGTGATCCTCCAAGAGGCTTAGGATGTTCCAGGAGCCCACACACAGACCCCACCGAAGGTTAATCCCAGGTCTGATGATGCAGGTGGACATGGGGCTGGGGGGCACTCCCCTTAGAGGAAACAAAAATTCCTCCATTAAGTTTTTGGGGTGGGGAATGATGGGAGCTGTGCAGGAAAGGTGTGTGTGTGTGTGTGTGTGTGTGTGTGTGTGTGTGTGTGTGTGTGTGTGTGTGTGTGTGTGTGTTAATAACTAGTAGGTTTATTGATTAACAGGACAGATAAGAATGTAGTGTAGAAGTGGAATCATTTTGAGCATGGAGTTAAGGTTTGTCATGTGTGGAGGAGGGTGTTGATAGATGGCCATAAGTAAGGAAATCATTGGTAGCGAGGCAAGCCGATAAAGATGTATTGTGTAGGCTTGTGAGAGTAAGTGCCTGAGTGGAGGCTTGACACTATGTAGGTGCATGGGGTGTGTAGGAAGGCACAGAGGGTGGGTGGGTGGAGGCAGGGCAGGGCAGGCAGGTGCTGGGGATCGACAGGAGCAGGAGCTGGGACGCCACTCAACTGATTAACTTCCAATATTTACCCGAGGGAACCGGAGCCTTAACCACCGCCTGGCTGTATAACTTTAGCGCCTCCAGGTTATTCTTGCGCCCAAAACACTTATTTCCCGCCTCCTTCTTTTCAAGCGCCTCCTTTTCCGACTTGCCCTTGAAGAACGGCTTAATATCGATATCATGGACGGCCGGGAGGGTGAAGCAAAACCTAATCCTGTCCTCGTTGGTTTTGAGTTTGGAGAATTCATTGAACTGGTCGTTGGTGAGGGCCTTGCGCACGGTCTTGTGGTAGTCCTTGAAGAAGCCGGGGCGCTCCTTGTCCTCTATCATCTTCCTCGATCTGCGGAGGGAGAGGAAAAGAGACGTGAGATGTGAGGAAGAAATGAATAAGAAGGTTTAGTTGTCTTATGTTGGCCTAGGTTAAGAACATTGGTGTGTGTAAGATGATGATAATGATGAAGATATTGATGCATGATTTGGTGTGTGGGTGGGCAGGTGTGGGTGTCTATTATTTTCACTATCTACTTAGGTCTAATATTTACGAAGATGGTCACACAAGTAGAGGGTAGAAATTATGTTAAGCTTTTATTTCTTTTATTCATACTTTTTTATTATATTTTTCCTTTTATTTCTCTGTCCCTGTTTCCTCTTTCTTTCCCTTCCTCGCCCTTCTCCTCAATGCTTTCTCCTCCTCCTAATTCCCACTTTCTCCTCGTTTTCTCTTTACCTTCTACGATAGTCTTTTTCTTTTTCCTTTTCCTCCTTTTTTCCTCCTTCACACTTTGATTTATTTTTTGTGCACCTCGTTTTCTTTTTTTCTTTCTTCAAGTTACAAAGTCTTTAGGAGGGAAAAAAGGTGTCAGGTTGTCTTTTTCAGAGTATATTTAGCGTGGTCCACCGCCCCACTACACTCTCTCTCTCTCTCTCTCTCTCTCTCTCTCTCTCTGTTCGTCTCCCTTCTCTCCTTCTCCTCCTCTTCTTTTTCTCTTCTTTCTCCTTTTCCTCCTCCTTCCTTTTCTTCGTTTCTCCTCTTTTCCTCCTCCACCTCCTCCATTTCTTTTTTTCTTATTTTCTTTCTACTTCCTTTTCTCAATTTCTCCTCTTTATCTCCGTTTTTCTCCTCCTCCTCTTCCTCCTCCGCGCACAGGTAAAGGGATATATATAATGGGTCTTTGTGTTGTTGATTGGCATACCTGTTGATTTTATTTTTCACTTATTTTCCTTTTCCTCCTCCTCCTTTTCTTTCTCCTCTTTTCCTTCTTCTCTACCTCTTCCTCCTCCCCCTTTTTTCTTATTTTCTCCGTTCTTTTCCTTCTCTTTCTTCTCTTCCTTTTCATTTGTCTTTACTCCTCCTGTTTCTTCCTTCTCTTCCTCATCCCTTTTTTCTCTATCTCTTCCTCCTCCTTCTTTTTCTTATTTTCCCTTCGTTTTCCATTCTCTTCTTTCTTTTTCATATTTATTCCATTCTCTTCCTCTTCCTCGTTTCTCTTAGTTTTCTCATTTTCTCTTCTTTTCTTCTCGTTTCTCCACCTACTCCTTCCTCTTTTCCTTCTCTTATTCCTCTTCTTCCTTCTCCCTTTTCTTCATTTATCTTCTTTATCTTTGTTTCTGTCCTCATCTTTTCCTCCTCCTCCTCCTCCTCCTCCTCCTCCTCCTTTTATGTTCCATCCTTTCATAGTTTTGTTTTTTTCTCTTGTTAAGTTTTTTTTCCATTGCCTCTTCCCTCCTCCCCTCCCCTCTCCTCCCTTTCCCTCTCCCTTTCCTCCCCTTCCCTCTCCCTTTCCTCCCCTTCCCTCTCCCTTTCCACCCCTTCCTTCCCTCCCTTCCTTCTATCTCTCCCCTTCCCTTCCCTCTTCTCCCTTTCCTTCCCTCCCTTCCCTTCTCTCCCCTTCCCTTCCCTCCCCCCCTTCCTTTCTCTCCCTCCCTTTCCTCCCTCCCCATCCGTCTCCTTCACTCTTTCATTTACCTTTTTGTTTCCTCCCTTTTTACCTCTCTCCTCCTTACCTCAATTTACCTCAATTCTCTTTTTTTCCCTTCTTCTCTTCCCATAATTTCCTCCCCTTTCTTTGTCTCTTTCTCTTCCTTCTCTGTTTTTATTTCCTCTTCTTTTTCTTCTTTCCTTTCTCCTTCTTCTCCTTTGCTTTCTTATCTCTTCTCTTTTCTTCCTCTATTATCCTTTTCTTTCTTCTTTTAAACACTTTCGTTCTCTATTTTCTTCTTTTCTTTACCTTTCTCGCCCTCTTCTTCCTTACTTTCTTCTTCCCTCTTTGTCCATCCCTTCCTCTTCCATTTCTACATTTCCTTAAATTTTTTTCTTCTTCTTCTTCCTCTCCTTTATCTTATCCCTTTATTCTCATTTCTCCCTCCTTCACACTTACGTTATCTCTCTCCTTCCTTCCTCCCTTCTTTCCTTCATTCTTTCCTTCCTTCCTTCCTTTCTTTCTTTCTTTCTTTCTTTTTTCTTTCTTTCTTCCTTCCTTCCCTCTTTCCTTCCTTCCTTCCTTCCTTCCTTTCTCCTTTCCCTCCCTCCTTCCTTCCTTCCTTCCTTCCTTCCTTCCTTCCCTTCTTCCTCAACCACTTCCGTGTCATAATTGTACCTTACTCTCCTCCCCTCCTCCTCCTCCTCCTCCTCCTCCTCCTCCTCCTCCTCCTCCTCCTTCCCATTCATTCTCTCCCTCCCTCCCCAACGTTTACCTTCTTCTCCTTCCTCTCATTTTCCTCCTCCACTTTTGTTTATTTCCTTTCTTCTCTCTATCCTCTTTCCTCCCACCCTTTCCAGTTTCTCTCCCTTCCTCTTCCTCTCCTTTTCTTCCTTCTTTCATCTGTTCCCACCTCCTTACACGCTCTCTTTTCTCTCCTCCCCTTCTCTCCATTTCCCATCCCTTCCCTCCCCGTCTTCTCCATCTTCTCATCTCTTTCCTTTCCTCTTTTCTTTTCTTCATTTCTCCCACTGCTTTTCTTTCCTCTCCCCTGCTCTTTTCCTCTCCTCTCCCCTACTTTTTTCCTTTCCTCTCCTCTTCCAGTCCTTTCCTTTTCTCTCCCCTACTCTTTACATTTCCTCTCCCCTACTCTTTTCCTTTCCTCTCCTCTTCCAGTCCTTTTCTTTTCTCTCCCCTACTCTTTTCCTTTCCTCTCCCCTACTCTCTTCCTTTCCTCTCCTCTACTCTCTTCCTTTCCTCTCCTCTTCCACTCCTTTTCCTTTCTCTCCCCTACTCTTTTCCTTTCCTCTCCCCTCCCCTACTTTTTTCCTTTCCTCTCCTTTCACTCCTTTTCTTTCCTCTCCCCTACTCTTTTCCTTTCCTCCCCTCTTCCACTCCTTTCCTTTCCTCTCCCTTATTCTTTACATTTCCTCTCCCCTACTCTTCCTTTCCTCCCTTCTTCCACTCCTTTCCTTTCCTCTCCCTTATTCTTTACATTTCCTCTCCCCTACTCTTCCTTTCCTCCCTTCTTCCACTCCTTTCCTTTCCTCTCCCCTACTCTTCACCTTTCCTCCTCCTCCTCCTCTCTTTACCTTTCCTCCTCCTACCCCCTTCTTCCTCCCACCCACCCTTAGCATTAGGACCCAACACACAGCCTCTTGCGCGATGCTGTACAAAGGCCGAACATAAATTTTAGACTCGCTGAAATTTACCCCACGAGTCTTGCCTCTTTCGTCCCCTTCCCTCCTTTCTTCTACTTTTCCTCCTTCTCCTCTTTCTTCTGTTCTTCCTTCCTTCTTTCCTCCTTTCCTTTCTCTTCCATTTCCTCCCTTCTTTCCGCTTTCCCACTCTTGCATCTTTTTCTTTCCTTGTTTATTTTTTTCTTTCTCTTCCATTTTTTTCACCTCTGTCCCATTTTCTTCCTTTCTTCTTCTGTTCCTTCCCTTTCTTCTCCTTCCTCCCTTCTTCCATCTCTCATAATCTTTCTTTATTTTTCTTCCTCTCTTCCTTCCTACTCATTCTTTTGCATCCTTCATTTTCCTTCTCTCCTCTCCTTCTCCTCCTCCTCCTCCTCCTCCCCCCCGACCCTTCTCTATACAAGTCTTGGTCTGTGATTTTCTTCCTATTTTAGAACGCCATCCGATTTTTTACTCTCTCTCTCTCTCTCTCTCTCTCTCTCTCTCTCTCTCTCTCTCTCTCTCTCTCTCTCTCTCTCAATAGTTTTGTATCAGATTACTTTTGATTTATTATTATTATTATTATTAATAGTAGTAGTAGTAGTAGTAGTAGTAGTTGTTGTAGGAGTAGAAGTAGAACTAACAACTACTACTGCCACTACTACTACTACTGCTGCCACTACTACTACTACTATTACTACTACTACTTCAAACACCACCACCACCACTACCACCACCATCACCACCACCATTAATACCACCACTGCTACAGCATTTACTCTTCACAATACATCACCAAAAATAGCGAACAATACAAAAAAGGAAATTAAATCGAGTAGAAGACGGAAGACGAGGAGGAGGAGGAGGAGAGAGACCCCTAAAATAGCGTCTGACATCACCTTCGTCACCGCCTTAGGACCCCTCGATGACGTCACGAGAGAGAGAGAGAGAGAGAGAGAGAGAGAGAGAGAGAGAGAGAGAGATAGGGGGGGTGAATGAATGACGTGGGAGAGGAAAATATTTGACTGGCAAAAAATGTACGTGAGAGAGAGAGAGAGAGAGAGAGAGAGAGAGAGAGAGAGAGAGAGAGAGAGAGTAATATGACAGACGAGCGAAATAAAACACTTTGAACAAACAACTCCCACACATCACTCGCTCCCTCTCCTCCTGACACACACACACACACACACACACACAAACACACACACATAATAAAGGAGATTACTGGGGGTACCCGAGACCTTAACCTTATGTGGGCATGGAAGAGGAGGGAAGGAGGGGGAGGAGGAGGAGGAAGAGGAGGAGGAAGGAGAGGGAGGGAAGAGAAGGAAGGGATCATGTCTGGAGAAGGTTCAGAACTTAAGATCAATGCCTTCTACTACTACTACTACTACTACTACTACTACTATTACTACCATCAGAGGAAAGGAGAGAAGAGAGGAGAGGGAAGGACAGGGATATGGAGTAGAGGGAAGCAATGAGAAAGGAGAAGAGGGAAGGGAAGGAGAAGAGAGAAGAGGGAAGGAGAGAGTATGAGAGGAGAGGAGAGGGAAGGAGAGAAAAGAGGAGAGAAATGGAGAAAAGAGAGGAGAAAGATGGAGAGATAGAGGGAAGGGAGGAGAGGAATGGAGAGAGAAGAGAGGAAGAGAAAGGAGAGAGAAGAGGACAAATTGTGGTAGAAAGTCTGACGCGGTTGCTAAGGAGAGAGAGAGAGAGAGAGAGAGAGAGAGAGAGAGAGAGAGAGAGAGAGAGAGAGAGAGACGGACACAAATACAGACAGAAAGGACTGGTGGATATGAAGAAAATGAGGAAAAATAGGTGTTCAGTGAGAGAGAGAGAGAGAGAGAGAGAGAGAGAGAGAGAGAGAGTCGTCAATGGGAAAGTGAGGGCAGGAGGCTGGAGTAGGACTGAGGGAGGGAGAGGAGGAGGAGGAGGAGGAGGAGGAGGAGAAGGGAGGAAGGGAGAGAGAGAGAGAGGAGAGAGTAATGAGGAAACGTCCATTGTAACCAGTGGGCACACACACACACACACACACACACACTACTTCAGAACTCCAGTGATTGCTTGTGACTTGTGAGGGTTTGCCAGAGTACGTGATATTTTCTCTTATTCTCATTCTCGCCCTTTTATTCCAGTACATTTTCATCCTTTTCCATCCCTATTCTCTTCTTTATTAACCTGTTTTCTATTTTTCTTATTTTTCCCTCCTATTCTTGTCCGTAATAATTTGCCAGAGTACGCGATATTTTCTCTTGTTCTCATTCTCGCCCTTTTATTGCAGTACATTTTCTTCCTTTTCCATCCCTATTCTCTTCTTTATTAACCTGTTTTCTATTTTTCTTATTTTTCCCTCCTATTCTTGTCCGTAATAATTTGCCAGAGTACGTGATATTTTCTCTCATTCTCGGCCTTTTATTCCAGTACATTTTCATCCTTTTCCATCCCTATTCTCTTCTTTATTAACCTGTTTTCTATTTTTCCCTCCGTAATAATTTGCCAAAGTACGTGATATTTTCTCTGATTCTCATTCTCGCCCTTTTATTCCAGTACATTTTCTTCCTTTTCTATCCCTATTCTCTTCTTTATTAACCTGTTTTCTATTTTTCCCTCCGTAATAATTTGCCAGAGTACGTGATATTTTCTCTCATTCTTGCCTTCCTATTCCAGTACATTTTCATCCTTTTCCATCCCTATTCTCTTCTTTATTAACCTCTTTTCTATTTTTCCCTTCTATTCTTGTCCGTAATAATTTCCTTCACTTTTATGTTGTATTTTTTGCTTTTACGAAGTTATTCACTGACTGGGTATGCTATTTTTTTTTTTTACTATTTTATTTATTTATTTATTTTATTCACCAACATTCTGAGGCCTTATTTTTTTTCATTCACAAATTCCGCGGCGTTATTCTTTTTTTTTTTCATTCCCGTCGTTGACACGTTTCTTTTTCTTATTCCTTTTCTTATTCCTTTTTTCGTATTCTCTTTTCCTCACTGTCTTTCTAATTCTCTTCAGATTCTCTTTTTCTCACTTTTCCTTGTTCCTTTTCTTATTCTCTTTTCCTCACTGTCTTTCTAATTCTCTTCAGATTCTCTTTTTCGCACTTTTCCTTATTTTTTTCGTATTATCTTTTCCTCACTGTCTTTCGCACTCTTTCAGATTCTCTTTTTCGCTCTTTTCCTTCTTCTCTTTTTCGTATTTTCTTTTTCGTATCTTTAAGTGTCGCTCTTTCATAATCTTATTTCCCTGCTGTTTTTATTTTATTTTTTTTATTTATCAAGTAGGGCGATATATATTTTTGTATTTTTGCCTATGTGCTCTCTCTCTCTCTCTCTCTCTCTCTCTCTCTCTCTCTCTTTATATCCCCAGTACTCTCTTTATCAGCGTTGCCATATTTCACCGCCTGTCATATCTCACTGAGGCTACCATGAATGGCCTCCCCACTCTCTCTCTCTCTCTCTCTCTCTCTCTCTCTCTCTCTCTCTCTCTCTCCGTTGCTTGTCGTCTTTTATTTCTCCGTTTATTTCTTCGTATGTTTCTCGTTCAAAATCATCGTCATTGTTGTCAGCATTTTCCTATTCCTCCCTCTGTATCATCATTACTCTCTCTCTCTCTCTCTCTCTCTCTCTCTCTCTCTCTCTCTCTCTCTCACCAGGGAATGAATGAGGGAGGAAGTAGGTGAAAGGACGCGGCGGTCGCTATAATATGGGATAACAACTCCCTCCCTCCCTCCCTCACACGCAGACCCAACACCACCCCTGCTACTACTATTACTACTACTACTGCTGCTGCTGCTGCTGCTGCTTATACTACCACTGTTATTGCTTCTGCTTCTGCTTCTGGTTTTACGATTGCTGGTGAGGAAAGAGAAATAAAGAAGAGAAGAGAGGGAAGGAAAGAGAAGAGGGAAAGACATAAGAGAGGAGAGGGGAAGACAAAAGCGGAGAGGAAAGGATAGAGAAGATAGGGAAGATAAGAAAAAGGGAAGGAAAGAAGAAGGGAAGAGAGAGAAGAGGGAAAGACATAAGAGAGGAGAGGGAAGACAAAAGAGGAGAGGGAAGGATAGAGAAGAGAAGGAAGATAAGAAAAAGAGGGAAGGAAAGAAGAAGGGAAGAGAAAGAAGAGGGAAAGACATAAGAGAGAAGAGGGGAAGACAAAAGCGGAGAGGGAAGGATAGAGAAGAGAAGGAAGATAAGAAAAAGAGGGAAGGAAAGAAGAAGGGAAGAGAGAGAAGAGGACAAATCGTGGTACTACTACTACTACTACTACTACTACTACTACTACTACTACAATAATAATAATAATAAAAATAATAATGATAATAGGAAAGGAAAGACTTGGCATACTTAACATTGCAGTAGAAATATTTCCTCTATCTTGACAATGTTAATTACACTATGCAAAGAAGGAGAGAGAGAGAGAGAGAGAGAGAGAGAGAGAGAGAGAGAGAGAGAGAGAGAGAGAGAGAGAGAGAGAGAGAGAGAGAGAGAGAGAGAGAGAGAGAGAGAGAGAGACAGGAACGGGAGATCAATACCAGCCAGGCCAACACACACACGGCGGCAGGATGATCACCGAAATACCCTTCACTCCCTTACATAATGGGACGGCCGATCACCCAATGGCCCAGACAGTAAGGGTGGACGGGGGGAGGAGGGGTTAGGGGGTGGGGGACAGGGGGGAGGGGATTAGATATGGGGGAATGAAGGGAGGGTTGTCATTGGTGGGGAGGGGGGCTGCAAAGAGAAAGGGTGGGAGAAGAAGGGGAAGGAGCGGGGAGGAAGGGACAGCTGTTAGTTTGAAAAAAGATATGATGGGGATTTATATGGAGGAAGCGGAGGGGAGGGAGGAAGGGGAGGGAGGGGAAAGATTGGGGATTTGTGGACGAACTGGAGGGAACTAGAGAGGGGAATGAGGGGAAGTTAGTCATTGGAGGGGGAAGCTGCAAGGGAGAGAGGGAGTGGGAGGGAAAGAAGGGGGGAACCAGGTAGGAATGGGGGGGTTATTAATGTAGAGGGAAGCTGCAAGAGAGAAAGGGAGGGGGAAGATGAAGGGAGGAAGGAAGGCAGAGAGGGAGGTAGGAGGAGGGGGGGAGGAAAGGATGGGGAGAGAGAGCTGTGTTTACTTTGAAAGAGGAATGTGATGGGGATTTTATATTGAAGGGGAAGGGGAAGGGAAGGAAAAGGGGAGGAAGAGAGTGGAAGGAGGGAAAAGAAAGGGAAAGGGAGGAGGAGTGGGAGGGAAAAGGAGAGGAAGAGAGTGGAGGGAGGAAAAAGGAAGGGAGGGAGGGAAGGGTGGGGAGGGAAAAGGAGAGGAAGAGAGTGGAGGGAGGAAAAAGGGAGGGAGGGAGGGAAGGGGTGGGAGGGAAAAGGAGAGGAAGAGAGTGGAGGGAGGAAAAAGGGAGGGGAGGGGAAGGGGTGGGAGGGAAAAGGTGAGGAAGAGAGTGGAGGGAGGAAAAGGGAGGAGGGGAGGGAAGGGGTGGGAGGGAAAAGGAGAGGAAGAGAGTGGAGGAGGAAAAAGGAGGGAGGGAGGGAAGGGGTGGGAGGAAAAGGAGAGGAAGAGAGTGGAGGGAGGAAAAAGGAAGGGGAGGGAGGGAAGGGGTGGGAGGAAAAGGAGAGGAAGAGTGGAGGGAGGAAAAAGGGAGGGAGGGAGGAAGGGGTGGGAGGGAAAAGGAGAGAAGAGAGTGGAGGGAGGAAAAGGAGGGGAGGGAGGAAGAAATGGGAGGGAAAAGGAGAGGAAGAGAGTGGAGGGGGGAAAAGGGAGGTAGTTGAGGGGAAGGTAAGGGGTGGGAGGGAAAAGGAGAGGAAGAGAGTGGAGGGAGGTAAGAGGGAGGGGGAGGGAAGGGTGGGAGGGAAAAGGAGAGGAAGAGAGTGGAGGAGGAAAAAGGGAGGGAGGGAGGGAAGGGTGGGAGGAAAAGGAGAGGAAGAGAGTGGAGGGAGGTAAGAGGGAGGGGAAGGGGTGGGAGGGAAAGGAGAGGAAGAGTGGAGGGAGGTAAGAGGGAGGGGAAGGGGTGGGAGGGAAAAGGAGAGGAAGAGAGTGGAGGGAGGTAAGAGGGAGGGGAAGGGGTGGGAGGGAAAAGGAAAGGAAGAGAGTGGAGGGAGGAAAAAGGGAGGGGAGGGGAGGGGAAGGGGTGGGAGGGAAAAGGAGAGGAAGAGAGTGGAGGGAGGTAAGAGGGAGGGGAAGGGGTGGGAGGGAAAAGGAGAGGAAGAGAGTGGAGGAGGAAAAGGGAGGGAGGAAAAAGGGAGGAAGGAGGGGAGGGAGGAAAAGGAGGAGGAGAGGAAAAGGGAGGAAAGAGGAAAAGGAGAGGGAGGAGAAGGGACGGGAGGGAAAGGAAAGGAAGGAAAAGGGAGGAAGAGGAGGAAAGGAGAGGAAAGGAGGGAAAGGAAAGGAATGAGAATAAGCGAACATAAAAATAAGGAAAAAATAAAGGAATGAGTGACTGATAAAAAATAAGACTGATTAAGTAAAAAGTAAATAAATAAATGATAATGAATAAATACAAATAAGAATGAGAATAAAAAAAATATTCAGAACCAATTAAGTTTTTCATTAATGCTCTCTCTCTCTCTCTCTCTCTCTCTCTCTCTCTCTCTCTCTCTCTCTCTCTCTCTACTTATCGCAATATATGATAACAGAAGAAGAGAGGGATTAACCTTTGACAATGGAAATATAGGAGGGAGGGAGGGAGGGAGGGAAGGAAGAATGGAGGTGGGGAAGGAAAGGGAGGAAAAAAAGGAAGGGAGGAAGAATGGAAGAGAGGGAGGGAGAAAAAGAATGGAGGGATGGAAAGGAAGGATGGAGGGAGGGAAGGGAAAAGGAAGGAAGAAAGGAAGAGAGGGAGGAGGAAGAATGGAAGACAGGGAGGGAGAAGGAAGGAAGGAAGAAAGGGAGAAGGAAGGAAGGAAGAAAGGGAGAAGGAAGGAAGGAAGAAAGGGAGGGAAGGAAGAAAGAAAGAAAGACGGTGATGAAGGAAGAGAAGGATAGGAAGCGAGGGAGGGAAGGGAGGAAGAAAGGAAGAGGGGGAGGAGGAGGAGGAGGAGGAGGAAGAGGAGGAGGAGGGAAATAAAGAGAGGAAAATTGAAAGGTTAGGAAAAAAAGAAAAACAAATGAAAGCTGACGGGAATCTTGAACGCGTGACCAGAGAGAGAGAGAGAGAGAGAGAGAGAGAGAGAGAGAGAGAGAGAGAGGAGACATTGACCTGTTTGTTATCTCTGGTCTTAACTCCTTTCCTCTTATTTTTCTTTTTTTCCTTCTTTTCTTTTTTTCTTTTCTCCCTTTCCTCCTCTCCTTTTTCTTCTTTTCTCCTCTTCTTCGTTTTTCGTTTCCTCCTTCATCTTGTTTTCCTTCTTTTCTCCTCCTCCTCCTCCTTTTTCTTTTCCTTCATATCTTCCTTCCTTTTCTCCTTTTCTCCTCCTCCTCCTCCATTTTCTTTTTATTTTCTCTATCTTATTTTTGTTCTTTCCTCCTCCTCCTCCTCCTCCTCCTCTTCTCTCTTCTTCCTCTTCCTATTCTTCCAAACATTTATCTTTCCTTGACATATTTTCCACATTCTTTCTATACGATTATTATTGTTGCTCCATCTTCTCTCTTTCTTTCTTTCAATTCTCATTCTCTCTCTTCCCTTCCCTTCTTTCCCTTTACGCTTCACTTCTCTCTCTCTCTCTCTCTCTCTCTCTCTCTCTCTCTCTCTCTCTCTCTCTCTCTCTCTCTCTCGACCTTTCCACCGTCTCCCTCCTAACCTTTCCTCCACTCTCCCTTTCTTCTCCCTCATAAAACAAGTCTTCCCACTCTTCCACCTCTCTCTCTCTCTCTCTCTCTCTCTCTCTCTCTCTCTCTCTCTCTCTCTCTCTCTCCACTTTTAACTGTTGCAATATTTCTCTCTCCCTCCCTCCTTTTTCCCTCCTTCCTCTCTCCCTCTTCCTCATCTTTTCTTCCTCTCTTTCCCTCCCCCTCTTTCCTTTCCTTCCTCCCTTTCCTTTCCTTTGTCTCTCCTCCCCTCCTCCCTCTCAATCTTATTTTCCCCTCTTCTTTTCCTTCATCTCTTTTCATTATTTTCCTTGTCATCTTTCCTTTCCTTCCCTTTTTTATCTCCCTCTCCTTCCTCTCCCTTAACTTTCCTCTCTCTCCTCCGTCCCTTAATCTCTCTATTTTCCTTTCTCTTTCTAACCTTACTTCCTCTCTCCTTTCCTTCCTCTTTACTTCCCTTCCTCTTTCCTTTCCCATCTCTCTCCTTTCCTTCCCCCTCCTTTCCTATCCATCTCCTTTCCTTTCTCTTTATTATTTTCTTCTCTCCTTTCTCTCCTTGCCTCCTTTCCTCCTTCTCCCTCGTGACCTCTCATCAAAGGGAGGAAACAGGAGGAACGAAGGAGGGAAACTTGCGAAACTTTTCCTGTAAACCCGCGAGCGAAACTTCTGGCCTCCGAGAATTTGCCTCCAGAGAAAAAATAAATAAATAAAAATGATGGGTAAAAATTAAATAGACAAAAATAATAAGGTGTATGTGCTTAGTGTGTGTGTGTGTGTGTGTGTGTGTGTGTGTGGTGAGAGAGAGAGAGAGAGAGAGAGAGAGAGAGAGAGAGAGAGATGAAAGGAATGAAGAAAGGAAGGAACGAATGAAGGAAGGAAGGAAAGAAGGAAGAAAGAATGAATGAACAGAGAGAGAGAGAGAGAGAGAGAGAGAGAGAGAGAGAGAGAGAGCGTGGGAAAGAGAGAAAGAGAAGCTGAGTATACGAGAGAGGAAGATGAAGAAACATGAAAGTGAGTAAGTGGAAGGGAGGGAAAGTGAGTGGTACAAAGTGAGGAGGAAGAGGAGGAGGAGGAAGAGGAGGAGGAAGAAGAGATACGAGAGTTGGGTGAGGCAATGAGTGATGACGAGAGAGAGAGAGAGAGAGAGAGAGAGAGAGAGAGAGAGAGAGAGAGAGGATAAAAAGAGTAAAATGAGAGGAGGGGGAATTGAAGAAAAGAGGGAAGGAGGGAAAGAAAAAAGGAGAGGGAGAGAGGGAGAAAATAAAGGGTGAAGGAGAGAGAGAAAAGAAAGAAGAGGAGGAAGAACGCAAGTAAAAAAAGGAGATGGAGGAAAAGAAATAGATAGGAGAGAGAGGGAGGGATCGAGAGGATGGGAGGAAAGTTTTACAGAAGGGAGAAAGGAAAGAACAGGGAGAGATAATGGAGAGAAGGGAGGGTGAGGAGGAGGAGGAGAGATAGAAAAAAAGAAAGGAGAAGAAGAGAAGAAAGGGGAAGGGAAGTAGGGAAGAGAGAGAGAGAGAGAGAGAGAGAGAGAGAGAGAGAGAGAGAGAGAGAGAGAAGGATGACGGACAGACACAACAGAACTCACTTGAGGAGGAAGTGGAGGAAAAGATAGCAACTTTGGGAGAAAACAAGCACAAAAACTGCTAGATCGGCGTCGCACGACCCTTCAACACCCCCCCCCCCCACCCCAACAATTTATATTATGCAACTAGGGGTAAAAAAAAAAGCTGACTTTGTTTATAATACCGTGTTGTAGGGTTCATCAGGGCTAACAAATGTTATTATACAATGTCATGTCTACCATGCACGGGTGAGCAACGAAAACAACTTGAAGAGAACAACAAGATGGACAATAAAGAAAATAAGAGAGAGAGAGAGAGAGAGAGCAAAGATAGAACAAGAAAAATAATGAAAAAAATGCAAGAAAATGATGAAATGTTAGAGACAAGGAAAGATGTGTCAAAAATATAAGGTTGATAAAAATACGTAAAGAAAATCAGAGAAAACAGAAAGTCAGGAATCTGGAACGAGACAATTTTCTGAAGACAACAAATTCCTTAAGTTCTCAATAGCGAAGCGAGGAATGGAAAAGAAATAAAAAAAATAGATAAAGGAATAAATAACAAAAAATAAAATAAAATAACAAAATAAAACAAATAAAATAGATTCCCCAAGTCTTCAATAACGATACGAAGAGGGAAGAAAAAGACAAATAAAATAGATTAAATAAGTGAAATAAAATAAATAAATAAAACAAATAAAATAAAATTAAAAAGATTAAAGAAGTAAAAAAAAACGCGATAAATTCCATAAGCTCTCAATAACGAGGCGGAGGAAAAAAAAAGTAGGAGACAAAAAAGGCGAAGCTGGAGTACGAAGAGAGAGAGAGAGAGAGAGAGAGAGAGCAACTATTGAACACTGCTACATCACCACCACCACCACCACTATCTCCCTGACAACAACAACAACAACAACAACAACATCACCACCACCGACACCCACCACCACCATCTCCATGACAACCACAATTTCCCCACCACCATCACTCACCCACACCACCCACTACTACTACTACTACTACAACTACCCCCACCATCACCTCTACCACAACTACCACCATCACCACCATCACTGAGTCACCACAATCCAGGGTGACGTCACCACTACATATGGAGGGGTCACCGGGGGTCACTGAGGAGGAGGAGGAGGAGGAGGAGGAGGGAGAGAGGGAGGAGAAGGGAAGGGAGTCGGTTAGGCTAGAATGACTGGCTGGTTCTCTCTCTCTCTCTCTCTCTCTCTCTCTCCTGACGAGTTT
Organism: Eriocheir sinensis; assembly: GCF_024679095.1. Lineage (NCBI taxonomy): Eukaryota > Metazoa > Arthropoda > Malacostraca > Decapoda > Varunidae > Eriocheir > Eriocheir sinensis. Next base: position 367,769 of record NC_066526.1, on the reverse strand, counting down.
CACCCTCAGCATCGAGAGAGAGAGAGAGAGAGAGAGAGAGAGAGAGAGAGTTACCACCACCCAGTCTCATTTCTTCATTTCCCTTCCATTCATCTTTTTTTTCATACTTTCTTCCTTTCTTTCCTCCATTCCCTCATTCATTCTCTCCAGTTCCTCTTTCCCTCCTTCCTTCCTTCCTCCTCTATTCATCATTTCAATCTTCCATTTTCACTTTCCCTCCTCCATCTTCCCTTTTTTTCTTCTTTATCATATTTTCTTTGTTCTCCCGT